>NC_088405.1:55822666-56122666 GCF_034236695.1 Oncorhynchus nerka
CCAGGTGGGAAAGGGCAGTGTGGAGTGCAATAGAGAGGATTTCTGGGATAATGGTGTTGATCTGAGCCATTACCAGCCTTTCAAAGCACTTCATGGCTACATTTGGGCAGGTTACCTTAGTGTTCTTGGGCACAGGGACTATGGTGGACTGCTTGAAACATGTTGGTATTGAAAATGTCAGTGAAGACACTTGCCAGTTGGTCAGCGCATGCTCGGAGTACACGTCCTGGTAATCCATCTGGGCATACGGCCTTGTGAATGTTGACGTGTTAAAAGGTCATACATCAGCAACGGAGAGCGTGGTCCCACATTCATCTGGAACAGTTGATGCTCTCATGCATGCTTCAGTGTTACTTGCCTCAAAGCTAGCATAGAAGTGATTTAGCTAATCTGGTAGGCTCGTGACACTGGGCAGCTTGCGGCTGTGCTTACCTTTGTAGTCTGTAATAGTTTGCAAGCCCTGCCACAACCAACGAGCGTCGGAGCCCGTTTTAGTACAATTCAATCTTAGTTCTGTATAGACGCTTTGCCTGTTTGATGTTTTGTCGGAGGGCATAGCGGGATTTCTTATAAGCATCCGGGTTAGAGTCCCGCTCCTTGAAAGTGGCAGTCCTACCCTTTAGCTCAGTGCGGATGTTGCCTGTTATCCATAGCTTCTGGTTTGGGATATGTACATATGGTCACTGTGGGGACGACGCCATCGATGCACTTATTGATGAAGCCAGTGACTGATGTGATATACTCCTCAATGCCATCGGAAGAATCCCGGAACATATTCCAGTCTGTGCTAGCAAAACAGTCCTGTAGCTTAGCATCTGCTTCATTTGACAACTTTCTTATAGACCGAGTCACTAGTGCTTCCTGCTTTAGTTTTTGCTTGTAAGCAGGAATCAGGAGGATAGAATTATGATAAGATTTGCCAAATAGAGGGCGAGGGAGAGCTTTGTACACATCTCTGTGTGTGGAGTAAAGGTGGTAAAGGTGGTCTAGAGTTAATGTCAGTTTGATCTCTGGAAAATCATTTGAAGCACATTGATTTAACGAAAAAGATAAAGTTCACTCAAGTTATTCAATCCAAATTTGTCAGTTCCACTTACTTTGAAGTAACTTTAGGTTATTCTAACTCTACACGAAATCCAAATTGTATCTGATTTGCAAATTTAAGGCAGCCAGGTTACAAACTTTTTTAAGTTGACTCAACAAATATTTTTTTACAGTGTAAAAAAAAAGTCTACTCCTGTTTACACACAGACTGGGGGGCTGAGAGGGCACTAACGATTTGACAGCTTTGTCTTTGCAAACCCTATATCTAACAGTCCACGACATACAGGAGTGGAGCCCACTCGTGGGAGGCACCGGTGACTGACAGCCCAGGTAAATCAGAAGGGAAAAACATTTAGTCACTTCTGACTGCAAGGGGAGACAACTTAATTAAGCTTTTTTATTGGTGTGATGCTGTGATATCAGTGCTGTAGTTGCAGAACTCCAGGAGCAGACAGCGGAGATCAAACTGACATTAATGGCTGAATAGGCAAGGTCAACAAGGCCTCTTAACAGCCTGGCTCCTCTGGAGCCTCTACTACGGGGTGACGGGCTAGACCGTGACAGGGGGCAGAAAGAGGTGTCTGCCAATTAAGTATATACTGTATCACCTCCATGAGCAAGAATGTCTGGGTAAAAACAGGCATGTGACTGAGGCGAAGCAAAAATACCTTGGCTTTCATATGAATGTGATAAGCATATGGGATGCTGCAGTGGGAACAGGGCGGGCTGGTCTAAGTCTGCTCCTTGGGCTATATAATCCACTTCAAAGCAATGTTTACTCTCTCTCTTTGGCGAGAGCAGAGAGGGAAACACTGACACGTGTGATGAGGAGGAGTCCTGTCAGAGAAACATCTTGTGTTTGACTTAACATCATAACAAATAACATGGACTCTAGATATATTTGTTAGAAAACCATTGAAAGTTAATTTTTTTAAACTGTCAACTTGGGAAAGATCTCTAATGCCCACCCACATTTGTTCAAAAGCATGATTTGGCCATTTCCTCTGAGATATTGCTTGTTCTGCAATATTTGACACCCATTTATCAAAATTTGCAAACTGTACAATACAGAAATGAACGGCTCTGCAGATACAACAATTCCCATAGAACTAATACATGGAATGTGAACACAATCCACTTATGCATTTCCAAAAAGGGCACAAGTGGGGAATATGCCACACATAAATCTATATTTCACAATATTGCACAACCCACTAGTCATAATCTGATAGCTGTGTGACAATACAAACTGGAATTACATAGCAGACATTTAGCCTTCAAATAGGTACTTACCGGTACGAGATAGTTAAGACATTTAACCATTTGGAATAACCTCATACAACCACTCAGAAGGGGCAATAGAATAATGGCAAGGGCTCCAATATTGTGTACCATATTGAAATCACAGCCTGTGCATCTCTCCAGATACACATCTCAAGCCTCCACACACACACAGTTACTCAGCTAAATAGCTAGATTTGTGAAGATAACATACTTTTAGAATCATTATGCAAATGAGTGTGACTCTACAATTAGTCTTTCTCGAGACCTGCAGGATAACGCAACAGCGATGGCACAGATCACCACAACAGTAAATGAAAAACATACTTTCCCCCATTCCATTGGAAAGCAGATGTTACATGTGGGATAGGAGGCTGCCTCCCGGGCAAAATCTGTCTCCAAGCATTAAGGATTCCCGCCAAAGACCAATGGCTTCTTCAGCACACCACCAGCTATGTTGTATTACCTAATGCTATGTTACACCATGTATTCAGCCCACCTTTTCCACTACTTGGGTAATGTGTCCATGTTAAAATCCTGGACTTTTACAATGTTACTGTTCTGATCGTCTTAAACTTAAATCGGCGAACATATTGAGACGGCAGTTTCTAACTCACACTATTTAGACACGATGGGGTAAATGGGCCAAAGCAAACAACGCACAATAGAATCATGCGATTCAGAGGAAAGAAGGAAATTGAACAACCCCAAATGATGCATTCTCACCTCCAACAGCACGAGAAAAACAAGCAGCGAATGATTAAGGCCAATGATAGTTGTTGTTGTTGTGAACAGGAGATGAGAGGGAAGGTGGGGATATTTCCACCACAGTACCTACTATGGTTTACATCTCCACTCACTGGAGACACTAATACTGTGGATTTACATACAATATCAGTCTGTGTCCTACTAACACAGATATGGTGGATGAAACACTATTGAAGAGATCCACACTGCAGTGCAGAGGCATTATAGAAAAAAAGCGATCCTTTATGGTAAAGTAATGATTCTCTGCAGTAAGGTGCAATATCTTCCCAAGACGACACTCCTATAACATCTTACAGTTTCCTTTGTAAGAGTTCTTAGACAGAGAGATGGAGAAAAGCCTTGGGGTACTGAGGAGGAATCAGAAATTGCTCTGTTTGCTCAAGACAAGGACAGGAAGGAGAATAAAAAAATCTCATTATAAGTAGCGTTTTCAGTGCCTAAGTACCTAATGGATCATACTTCAGCAGCACTAGACTAGCATTCCCCTCATTATGTTCCAACTGCAGCATTCCTTCCCCCAACCTGGTCTCAGAGCATTGGATATTATTCTGTACGTAAATCCCAAACACTCCATTCATATAGTATGATATGTTACATTTCATATGGTACTGTATGTATTCATTTGTGGATGTCCATCACCAATTTCGTATTATATGTGACAAATTACAATTCGGATTATATGTTACGAATTTGCAAAACGTACAATATGTTATGAAATATGGTCTATGTTATCAATTTGCAAAACTTACAATACGTTCCGAATTTGCAAAACATACAATCTGTACCAATTTGTAAAATGTACAATAGGATACGAATTTGTAAAATGTACAATAGGATACGAATTTGCAAAACATATGATACGTTACGAATTCTAGAAAGGTGGCTAATGCTAGCTAGATCGTTAACATTAGCTAGGCTAGGGGTTAGGGTTAAGTGTAGGAGTTAGATTAAAGGGTTAAGGTTAGGGTTAGGTTAAGGGTTAGCTAAGATGCTAAGTAGTTGCAAAGTAGCTAAAAAGTAGTTGAAAAGCTGCCAATTAGCTAAAATGCTAAAGTTGTCCGTGACGAGATTCAAACTCACAAACTTTGGGTTGCTAGACATTTGCGTTATACGCCTACCCATCCACCCAGAACAACCACCCTACTTAAGTAACTATCTGTATTTTGTAACCATAAACGTAACATATCATACTAAATGGACTGTCTCGGATTTACGTACAGAATAATAGGAAATGCTCTGAGACCAGGTTGCTCCCCCAGCTAATCCAAATAGCTTCATTCCATCAGAACATTACTAGCCAAGCATACCACAGATGACACTGCTACATCAACACTTAATGTATTTATTGATGCTTTGATTTATCTCACATGAGTTAGGAATACTGTAAAAGCATGTTGCCTAATAGGGGATGTTGGTACACGTAAAGGGTGATGAGGAGTGATAAACTGATGTGACTAACTAGCCGTATTGTTGGAGTGATATGCCTGACCATGTATTTACATGACACACATTATACCTTTTGTTCCTGGCTGCGAAATAAAAGGATACAGTTCTTCAACTGAGACAACCCAACTCAAATGAATGGTAGTCTTGAAATATACAGGAGCTGAGTCGTTTGTTAGCCCTTTGATGGTTAATCGAATGTCCAAACACCCACTCAATTCACATCACGCAAGAGGTGAAGAGAGCCTTACAACACTCACGTTGAGGCAAAGAACTGCAATCCCATTAAAAAGAGCGAAACATGAGGCAAAGGTCTCCAAGGGCAACGCTTTAATAAAACAGACCCAAATGTACATAGTGGAATGCCATTTCCATTTTGCAGCTTGCATTTACATTAACCTGCAGCATCAGCAACTTTAGCTGCAGCTCTGGGCAGCGCCTGCCTGCAAGGGGATGACAACACAACGGATTGGGGGCAAGAGGCTGGGAGGGGGGGGGGCTGTGGGTTAATGCTCCTCGCCTCAAATGTCAACAAGCACATTTATGAAATGCTCACTCCATCAGACGTCCTCAGAGGACAGCCTCTACAAAACTGGTGGTGTAACGTAACGTGGCAAACAGAGTAGAGCCTCACTAGAGGGGGGCAATCACTGTACTGGATGTTCTGCTGCTTGGTCTGTAAGGCTGACACCAGGCCCATTGAGACCTGGCATATCTTGCTAATTGTTTACAATTATTTGTGTTTTCCTTTTCTTTCATACCAAGTAGAAACATACACACAAACAATAACTACATCTCCTTTGCCCAGACACGCATGCTCACACTGTCACATTCTGACCATAGTTCTTTTGTGTTTTCCTTGTTTTAGTGTTGGTCAGGACGTGAGCTGGGTGGGCATTCTATGTTGTGTGTCTAGTTTGTCCGTTTCTATGTATGGCCTGATATGGTTCTCAATCAGAGGCAGGTGTTAGTCATTGTCTCTGATTGGGAACCATATTTAGGTAGCTTGTTTTGTGTTAGAGTTAGTGGGTGGTTGTTTCCTGTCTTTGTGTTCTCTGCACCAGATAGGACTGTTTCGGGTTTTGCCACGTTTGTTATTTTGTATTGGTATAGTGTTCAAGTTATCGTCTTTTATTAAACATGTTGAACACAAACTACAAGGCATTTTGGTCCTCCTCTCCTTCGACGGAAGAAAGCCGTTACACACACCTCCATCCCTATTGTCTGCATAACTGTTTTCCACATGACCTTAAATTGTACCAATTTAATTGTTCTCAATCACCCATGCTATTTCAATATTTCAGTAATAAATCATAAAAATGTTCCATTGTGTTAATGGCAGGGTGATTGACGAGAAGAGAATCGTCCAGCCAATTGGGTATCTCTATCAAGGCGAGACACAGAAGCAGACACAGGAGGCAGATGGTTGGAGTCTTACAATGTTTATTAATCCAAAGTGATAGGCAAGAGAATGGTCGTGGACAGGCAAAAAGGTCAAAACCAGTTCAGAGTCCAATAGGTACCGAAGAGCAGGCAGAATCAAGGTCAGAGCAGGCAGGAAAGTAGTCCAGAGTCAGGCAGGGGTTAGAACTGGGACAAAAAGAGAATAGAAAAGGAGCACAGGAAAAACACACTGGTTGGCTTGACTAAACATACAAGATGAACTGGCACAGAGAGACAGGAAACACCGGAATAAATACACTGGGGAAAATAAGGTACACCTGGAGGGGGTGGAGACAATCACAGGAACAGGTGAAACAGATCAGGGCGTGACACTCTCACAACATCCCCGTGTCTTGAAAAATTCAGACAGAGTGATTAAAAGTAGGTTTATATTGTAATATTTCTGACAGCCAACTTCCTAGCTCCGCCCATAACTTTTGGACTTTATAGCATTCCCAGAAAGTATGGATTATTGAGTCATTATTCAATTTACACTTAAGACTTTGCAGTTGTGCTGTAGAATTTGTGAATTTTGTCTCTTGTACAATACATTCTATACATTAGTTTATACTGGATGAAGCATACTTTTTTATTAATTGTAATTTCGTTAGGTATGCTCCTACATTCTTGTGCCAACATCAGTTCTTTTTAAGTCTTGGTTCCAATAGTTTATATATTATTCTAAGTGATTGCATTTTGGAAAGGCTCTCCACAAGGTCTTATATAGCTTACCTATCATATAAACATCCTTTTCTGACTCAAATAAGTTTACCTTCGAGGTTGCTCTGATGTCCAAATAATTTTAAATCAAACTTTCATGATAAGTAAGTTTTCATGCATGTATTTGAAAATAAATACACTGGCCAGTCCAAAATTGCTTTTTAATTCTGCAATTTAAAGGAATGGTCGAGCATGCTTTTGAGCTATAAACTCAGCAAAAAATGAAACAACCCTTTTCAGGACCCTGTCTTTCAAAGATAATTAGTAAAAATCCAAATAAATTCACAGATCTTCATTGTAAAGGGTTTAACACTGTTTCCATGCTCGTTCAATGAACCATAAACAATTAATGAACATGCACCTGTGGAATGGTCATTAAGACAATAACAGCTTACAGATGGTAGGCAATTAAGGTCACAATTATGAAAACTTAGGACACTAAAGAGGCCTTTCTACTGACTCTGAATAACACCAAAATAAAGATGCCCAGGGTCCCTGCTCATTTGCGTGAATGTGCCTTAGGCCTGCTACAAGGAGGCATGAGGACTGTAGATGTGGCCAGGGCAAATAATTGCAATGTCCGTACTGCAAGATGCCTAAGACAGCACTACAGGGAGACAGGATGGACAGCTGATCATCCTCGCAGTGGCAGACCACGTGTAACAACACCTGCACAGGATCGGTACATCCGAACATCACACCTGCGGGACAGGTACAGGATGGCAACAATTACTGCCCGAGTTACACCAGGAATGTGTGCTCAGAGTGTCCGCAATAGGCTGAGAGAAGCTGGACTGAGGGCTTGTAGGCCTTTTGTATGTAAGGCAGGTCCTCACCAGACATCACCGGCAACAACGTAGCCTATGGGCACAAACCCACCTTCGCTGGACCAGACAGGCCCAGCAAAAAGTTATCTTCAGTGACGAGTTACAGTTTTGTCTCACCAGGGCTGATGTTCGGATTCGCGTTTATTGTCGAAGGAAAGAGCATTACACCGAGGCCTGTACTCTGGAGCGGGATCGATTTGGAGATGGAGGGTCCGTCATGGTCTGGGGCGGTGTGTCTCAGGATCATCGGACTGAGCTTGTTATCATTGCAGGCAATCTCAATGCTGTGCGTTACAGGGAAGACATCCTCCTCCCTCATGTGGTACCCTCCTGCAGGCTCAACCTGCCATGTCCCTCCAGCATGACAATGCCACCAGCCATACTGCTCGTTCTGTGAGTGATTTCCTGCAACACAGGAATGTCAGTGTTCTGCCATGGCCAGCGAAGAGCCCGGATCTCAATCCCATTGAGCACGTCTGGGACCTGTTGGATCGGGGGGTGAGGGCTAGGGCCATTCCCCCCAAAAATGTCCGGGAACTTGCAGGTGCCATGGTGGAAGAGTGGGGTAACATCTCACAGCAAGAACTGGCAAATCTGGTGCAGTCCATGAGGAGGAAATGCACTACAGTACTTAATGCAGCTGGTGGCCACACCAGATACTGACTGTTACTTTTGATTTTGACCCCCCCCCTTTGTTCAGGGACACATTATTCCTTTTCTGTTAGTCACATGTCTGTGGAACTTGTTCAGTTTATGTCTCAGTTGTTGAATCTTGTTATGTTCATTTACACATGTTAAGTTTGCTGAAAATAAACACAGTTGACAGTGAGAGAAAGTTAATTTTTTTGTTGAGTTTATAAATTGCAGATTGTCTTAGACCCCTTGCAGAACCTGGGGAGAGCTATCATATACTGTACTCTGTACCAACTTCTGCCTACAATTGTATTACTACAGGATCATTTTTAATACCTAAACAAAGAGTCTGTGTTCCCTTTCTACTACCAATATATATGTTTGATAATTATATAGACCTGATCATCTGTTGAAGAAATTGACCAACACTAACAAAATTGCAAAAGGGTTTTCTAATGATCAATAGCCTTTTCAAATTATGAACTTGGATTAGCTAACACAACATGCCATTGGAACATAGAAGTGATGGTTGCTGATAATGGGCCTCTGTACGCCTATGTAGATATGTCATCAAAAATCTGCAGTTTCCAACTACAATAGTCATTTACAACATTAACAATGTCTACACTGTATTTCTGATCAATTTGATGTTATTTTAATGAACAAAAAATGTGCTTTTCTTGAAAAAACTGACATTTCTAAGTGACCACGAACTTTTGAACGGTAGTGTACATGCTGATTTAGAAATCAGAGCATGTCAGGCTATACTGTAGCCATACAACAATTAAAGCCATAGAAAACATAGAAAGTGAGTTAGGTTGAAATGGAACTAGGAGAGACAGATCTAGAGGGAGGGAGGGAGGGGACAAGGAGGAGGAGGGGGGAGGAGGAGAGAGAGGGGATCTGGGGAGCTAGAGAGCATACAGCAACAGTCCTCATTCCGTTCCAGAACTGTCATGGCCAGGTCTTATGGATGAGCAGGAGACACCAATGGGGAGACTATGAGACAAGCTGCTTAGGCTCTGGTGGGACTCCCAGCCTATCAATACCATCAATCACCTGCCCCAACACGTCACAACGTATTACTACTGTCACTGAGATGCCCTATAAAGGAACATGACAGGTACTCTCTCCAGACCTTTGCTCTCATTGCTGTTCACTTCTTCAACTCTTATTTTCTCTCTTACAGGCAGAGGAGTCAATTTGTCGGTATGATTTATTAATCAACATCAGTTTCACCACTCTAGAGTGGGGGCAGCATATCTCACTTGAATAAGGCCCACCTGCCGTTTACTCTCAAATGATAATATCGATGTCTATTTAGTATGTCTAATTTGATCACTTTCTGTCTTTTCAAAGTTTGATCATTTGTGTGAGGCACCTTGTGGCACCATTCTGGCAGACCGTTTGAAATTAAGCTCTCCTCATAGCATGAATTTAAATGATGAAACTGATGTTGATTAATAAATCATACCGACAAATTGACTCCTCTGTCTGAAAGAGAGAAAATAAGAGTTGAAGAAGTGAACTCGGTTTAATCACTTTCCCGTAGTTGGAGGGGAAGATCCGAAATATGAGGCTGAACTTGTCGGCTCTTGGTTAACAAGATGTACTGTGACCACAGGGGTGCAGAGAGAGACGTAGAGAAGACTTGAATGGAGAAAAGGCCCAGGTCTCCACTAATCATTGCACGATGAGCCCTTAAGCCCAAAGTGGATGGTGGGTTAGAATGTTGCGTCCCTGAAAGACAGATCCAGCTCATTAAAACTTTAGGGCCAACAAGAAGCAGAGGAAGAGAGGGGGAGAGAGAAAGAAGCCAGGAGAAGATAAATTAAGCCAAAGCTGTGACATCATGCCGTCATATTTGACTTTGACTCCATTTTCATAACTACTGTTTTTAACTTCTCTCTCTTCTAAAATTCAACAATATCTGTTTGATAAAATGCACCAAATCAAACAACCTATAGATCGACTGTTCAATGCCATCTATGTGAAAACACCTGTAGCATATCGTGTCCTTCAGGACACCATCTCACTGTGTTGTAGTGCACGGACTTCTCTCCTGATGAGAAGCCTAAACCTACCTGCTGACAGTACAGTGTTGGACAGTACTGCCATCCATGCGTGATATCACTGTTTCTTAATCCCAAAAGCATACCACTATTTGACTGAACTACATTTGCAAACTGTCATTCCACTTCTGGTTTTGAGAGACACGGTACACTTCGCTGAAATATTCTGTGAGTAACCCTGACCATTTATATCGTGCTGGAGACAAAGATAGGAATATTCTTTCAGCCTGCTGTTTAGCTAGTTAGTGTACATACAGTATCAGTTCAGCACTAAGTTGTTGGTAGGACACACACACACACAGAACATAACTTGAAGCCATCACAACACTTCACATTAGGAGTGTGCCAAAATGTGTTTACGTGGCAGATTCAGCTACAGCACTTCCAGGGAAAACACAAACTGCACGTACTGAAATATCAACAGCAGCAGCAGTAGAGACCTAATGCCATGGATCTCATTAGCACACCCGAACCATGCCCTACGATTCGATGCTAATTCAAGACGCACAGACAAACAAACAAGTATAACTTAATGCTGTACACTGTACGCAATGAAAGTGAATTACTTTTAATTTGTCTGTGACTTCTATGTCCTGCACTAAATAAGCCAATGTGTGTGCGCCGTGAAGCACACAAAACAAGAGACAGAAAGCAAGGAATGACTGGTTCATCTATGTCCCTCCTAGTTTGAGTCTTACTGGGCTGGAGCCTGGCTTCTCATCTTCCTCCTCCTCCTGCCCACCCCTCAATCACTCCCATATCCCTGCCAAAGGTCCCCAGGTCTGCATGTACAGTTGAAGTCAGAAGTTTACATACACTTAGGTTGGAATCATTAAAACTCATTTTTCAACCACTCCACAAATTTCTTGTTAACAAACTATAGTTTTGGCTAGTCGGTTAGGACATCTACTTTGTGCATGACAAGTAATTTTTCCAACAATTGTTTACAGACAGATTATTTCACATATGATTCACTGTATCACAATTCCAGTGGGTCAGAAGTGTACATACACTAAGTTGACTGTGCCTTTAAACAGCTTGGAAAATTCCAGAAAATGATTTCATGACTTTAGAAGTTTCTGATAGGCTAATTGACATCATTTGAGTCAATTGGAGGTGTACCTGTGGATGTATTTCAAGGCCTGCCTTCAAACTCAGTGCCTATTTGCTTGACATCATGGGAAAATCAAAAGAAATCAGCCAAAAAAATTGTAGACCTCCACAAGTCTGGTTCATCATTGGGAGCCATTTCCAAACGCCTGAAGGTACCACGTTCATCTGTACAAACAATAGTATGCAAGTATAAACAGCCATCATACCGCTCAGGAAGGAGACGCGTTCTGTCTCCTAGAGATGAACATACTTTAGTGCAAAAAGTGCAAATCAATCCCAGAACAACAGCAAAGGACCTTGTGAAGATACTGGAGGAAATAGGTACAAAAGTATCTATATCCACAGTAAAACGAGTCCTATATCGACATAACCTGAAAGGCCGCTCAGCAAGGAAGGCGGCACTGCTCAAAAACCGCAATAAAAAAGACACACTACGGTTTGCAACTGCACATGGGGATAAAGATCGTACTTTTTGGAGAAATGTCCTCTGGTGTGATGAAACAAAAATAGAACTGTTTGGCCATAATGGCCATCGTTATGTTTGGTGGAAAAAGGGTGACGCTTGCAAGCCAAAGAACACCATCCCAACCATGAAGGACGGGGGTGCAGCATCATGTCGGGGCAGCGGGTAGCCTAGTGGTTAGCATTGGATTAGTAACCGAAAGGTTGCAAGATCGAATCCCCGAGCTGACAAGGTAAAAATCAGTCGTTCTGTTCCTGAACAAAACTGACTTGCCTAGTTAAATAAAGGTCAAATAAAAATATGTTGTGGGGGTGCTTTGCTGCAGGAGGGACTGGTGCACTTCACAAAATAGATGGCATCTTGAGAGGGAAAATTATGTGGATATATTGAAGCAACATCTCAAGACATCAGTCAGGAAGTTAAAGCTTGGTCGCAAATGGGTCTTCCAAATGGACAATGAAC
This sequence comes from Oncorhynchus nerka, assembly GCF_034236695.1. Taxonomy (NCBI): domain Eukaryota; kingdom Metazoa; phylum Chordata; class Actinopteri; order Salmoniformes; family Salmonidae; genus Oncorhynchus; species Oncorhynchus nerka. The sequence goes on from NC_088405.1 coordinate 55,834,936, forward strand.
CCAAGCATACTTCCAAAGTTGTGGCAAAATGACTTAAGGAAAACAAAGTCCAAGGTATTGGAGTGGCCATCACAAAGCCCTGACCTCAATCCTATAGAACATTTGTGGGCAGAACTGAAAAGTGTATGCGAGCAAGGAGCCCTACAAACCTGACTCCGTTACATCAGCTCTGTCAGGAGGAATGGGCCATAATTCACCCAACGTATTGTGGTAAGCTTGTGGAAGACCAAAGTTAAACAATTTAAAGGCAATGCTAACAGGTACTAATTGAGTGTGTGTAAACTTCTGACCCACTGGGAATGTGATGAAAGAAATAAAAGAAATAAAAGCTGAAATAAATCATTCTCTCTACTGTTTTTCTGACATTTCACATTCTTAAAATAAAGTGGTGATCCTAACTGACCTAAGACAGGGAATGTCTACTAGGATTAAATGTCAGGAACTGTGAAAAACTGAGTTTAAATGTATTTGATTAAGGTGTATGTAAACTTCTGACTTCAACTGTATCTGCCCCCTCAGCCTCTGCCATGAGTCACAAACTGAGGGATGAAGCATCACCATGCTGAAAGGGCTCACCCAGTTTACCTCCTGTCAAGTGTCATCATCATCATATTTTCTTTGTACCATTGCCTCCTCTAGTTAGGCTCTGCCATAGATTTTTGATTCAAGCGCACAGTGACATCCCCATCTCCAAAAGGAGCCTATGGAGAAGAGAATATGCGGTGAAGAGAATATGCAGTGTTCATTTGGTGGTTGCGAGTTGTTTACAGCACCATGACAACAGTGCCATGACAACAGTGTCAAAGAGTCAAGATGTCTTTTGATCCATTGTACATGAGTGCTAGACTATGTGGGTTACGCAGTTCAATGCCAGACTAAATCATGTAACGCTGTGGGCACTGTAGGAGGCTGTGAGGTCACAAACAATGTTCCGCCCCCTAATACCCTACAGGTGGATTTTCATAGATAGAGAATCCACCTTGGAGAAAGAGAGAAACAAAGAGCAGAAACTCGGCTCTAACTCATTACCCCGACTAACTCATCCCCCGTGCCCGTTTATTTTGCTCATATCCCAAAAAATCCAGAGAAATACCATTCCACAGAGACCTCCCAAACATGCCAATTCAGTGGGATCAAGCTTGCTGAGTCATGAGGGAGCAGTGAATAGTAGCTGCGTCTCAGAGAAAAAGCTTACTTCCTTCACTCTCTGTTCTCTCAAATCTGTCCTCCTCATACAGTTCCATGTTCCCTGCTGGACCTGTAAATCTGAATGTCTCACTCCTCGACCGCCTAGCTGTGCACTGTGACGGAGGCCTTTTGCTCCATATGTCTGAGCAGATGAAGAAGCTGGCTGAGGCAAGTCGTTTTTCCTGTGGTCACACTCAGAGTCCAGGGAGGAAGTCATCTCGTTGTGAGCCCTGTATCATGCAGAGCACAGGACAGAGAGATGGAAGGGGAAAGTGGCGCAGACGCACAGGCTAGTCTGTGCCCAATGAAAGCATGTACCGTCTGTATTTGAAGCATTGCAGGGGTTTTTCTTTGTAGGGAGGAGACAACAGCACGAGCAGGCAAAGGGGCCTAAAGAAGTAGAGTTGATGGGAGATGGAACGGTAAACGAATCCACTAAAGTCAGAGTTATCGCACCTCTTCCTGTGACCTCATAAGGAAAGGACTTTAACAGCATCAGTCCACTCTAACCTTCAGACAATACGAATGGTGTGGAGGAGGAAAAGGTCATCAGCCTCCAGTATTTATGCTGCATTAGTTTATGTGTCGGGGGGCTAGGGTCAGTTTGTTATATCTGGAGTACTTCTCCTGTCCTATTCGGTGTCCTGTGTGAATCTAAGTGTGCGTTCTCTAATTCTCTCCTTCTCTCTTTCTTTCTCTCTCTCGGAGGACCTGAGCCCTAGGACCATGCCCCAGGACTACCTGACATGATGACTCCTTGCTGTCCCCAGTCCACCTGGCCATGCTGCTGCTCCAGTTTCAACTGGCCTGGGCCCTAGGACCATGTCCCAGGACTACCTGACATGATGACTCCTTGCTGTCCCCAGTCCACCTGGCCATGCTGCTGCTCCAGTTTCAACTGTTCTGCCTTACTATTATTCAACCATGCTGGTCATTTATGAACATTTGAACATCTTGGCCACGTTCTGTTATAATCTCCACCCGGCACAGCCAGAAGAGGACTGGCCACCCCACATATGCTCTCTCTAATTCTCTCTTTCTTTCTCTCTCTCTCGGAGGACCTGAGCCCTAGGACCGTGCCCCAGGACTACCTGACATGATGACTCCTTGCTGTCCCCAGTCCACCTGACTGTGCTGCTGCTCCAGTTTCAACTGTTCTGCCTTATTATTATTCGACCATGCTGGTCATTTATGAACATTTGAACATCTTGGTCATGTTCTGTTATAATCTCTACCCGGCACAGCCAGAAGAGGACTGGCCACCCCACATAGCCTGGTTCCTCTCTAGGTTTCTTCCTAGGTTTTGGCCTTTCTAGGGAGTTTTTCCTAGCCACCGTGCTTTTACACCTGCATTGTTTGCTGTTTGGGGTTTTAGGCTGGGTTTCTGTACAGCACTTTGAGATATCAGCTGATGTACGAAGGGCTATATAAATAAATTTGATTTGATTTGATATAGACATACATTTTTTTTACCCTGCCTTTTCCAAACTGTTGAAACCTTTCCTCTGCTCTGCTGCAGAACCAGACACATCTCTGAGGTCAGGCTTCTGGCTAAGGTGGCCTGTGGTCGAGGTAAGGCCTGGGTTCTGCTCTGCTGCAGAACCAGACACATCTCTGAGGTCAGTGTTCTGTCTTAGGTGGCCTGTGGTTGAGGTAAGGCCTGAGTTCTGCTCTGAAGCTGGACAGAAATAGTGCCTGCCAACCCATTTTACTATGCTGCTTTTGTAGAGCACTTAACCTGCCATGTTCATTACAGAAGACAAACCCCCATTATCCTTCCCCTAGAGAAAAACCTGTGAATCTACTAAGCGTTTGACGTCAGGAAGCATCTTGTGGACGTATTTATTTAGTCCTCTGGACGGCCTTGATTTCAAGTATATTTTTGGTCCGTTCCAAACCGGTCTACATTTGGCCCAAACATAGACGTTCAGATTTGGTCTGGACGGGCCTTGATTTAACCCAAACAGATCTGAACCAATCGTAGACATCTATGATTCACAAGTTTGGACAGCACAGTACAGTAGAGCACAGCAGATTACAGTACATTACTGTACACAGTAAGTTTTAAAAAAGTAGAGTATAGTACAGTAGAGCTCACTAAAGTACAGTAAAGTAAAGAAAAGTAAAGTATAGTGTACTGTATTGTACCCTACTTTACTCTAATGTACTCTACTGAACTAAACTGTACTGTACTGAATTAAACCAAACTGTACTGTATTCTTCTCTAGATGTCTAAATCTTTCATGTGATTTTTTTTATCTGCACTCACCAATTTTGGGGGCTTCGGTTTAGTTTAACTACAATGATCACATAGGCCTATTTCTGACCCATTCAATATTGTATTTTTTACTTTGTCTATTTTAGTTGACTGTGCACACAGGCACTCACACATGCACAAACCCAAAACACACACACAGTATATGAACTGCATCATTGCCTTGTACCCTGTTTTAAAGCAACTAATCAGCACAGCTTTGTGTTCAGTCACAGTGAGCAGATGCACGTAGGTCCTCTGAATCAAATATTGATGAGAGTGCTTTGATGAAAATCTACGTTGCATTAAAATTAGATATGTTTTCTCTTGACTCAATTTCATCCCGCTTTGACATAACTTATTCATTTATCTTTTCTTTCGTTCGTGAACAGTTTGGAGAGCATGGTCTATCTTTTACATGCCATTACAGTAGCCTATCAGTGAATATACCAGTTGATAATGGCGTTTGATTGAGCAGAATTTGATTAAATATAAATCACTGACATCTGAGTAACCCTCGATAACAGCAATATTTTCGATATATTCCAAGGTTATGTAGCCTATCCTGCCTGCTCAGTGATTCTGTGTTGTTTCCAATAATTTGACAAAATCACAATGGAAAAGGCTATCTGGAAAGTCTGGATACATGTAAAACTATTGAAAAGAATAGAGATATGTTTAATTTCTCAATACGATAAGTAGCCTACCATTACAGCCTTCGGGTTGCTGTCGCATTGCCAGTTATTATACACTGTCATGAGTAGGCTAAATCAATCCAACATATTCCGACGTAGGTGAGTAAATACATCACACATTGGCTTGTCCGCAAGGTAAATGTGCATTTTCTCACTTTAAACAAATACACCTTTTTCATTTAATGATAGCACCGCATTCTCTCATCAGCAACACCTCAACGCCGAGGCAGCCTACACTTCTCTCCGCTGCCGTTATGGCTAGGGGAGACCTGTTACCTTATGCAATTATGTGCACAACACAAACAGCAGGTTGTTGCTTGTGAATGAAACATTGCAGTATATCATATCGACGATGGTGTTCCATGCCTCCTTGACACATACACAAAACCTTGGACAACAACATATTTTACAACCAGACACACACAAAACACACCGTCTCACCAGAAAACAACGTTTCTTCTTGCTCTTATTTTCTTCCGACTTTTGATTTTCTTTCCGTCAATCGGCGCTGTTTTGGCCCAACTGATTTCTCCGGCAATTCTTATTCCACTGGATTTTGAAGTGTTTTTTTGTTGTTACGGGGAAATGATGAGAGGGAAAGCGCTGTCATCGTGGAAAGCCTGCCCTCTTCAAACTAACCTTCCCGCCCCCTCCTTCTACCCTTCTCAGATTGGTGCTGGCTACCAGCAGATCCCCCACCCCAGAGGTGTGTTTCAAACCCGTCGTCCCTCATCACGTACACACGGTGACAGTGGACATCCGCTGAGGGCTCTAGAGTAGCCTACCGGTTACCAATAAACACTGGTATGCCGCTCACTGCGGTTGCAGGCTCTGTTCGCTCACCTGTTTCGATGCAGACTGATGCTCGAACTGACACTACAGTTGCAGGTTCGTATTTCCAAAAAACACTGTTTGCGCACATGTTCAACTACTGTTGCTACCATACATGTTCCCTAAATTAATATGGAAAACAGTCACAAAACAACTTTAAAATGTCTATTACCAAATATGTTTTGGGGTAAGTAGCTAAGCTGCCACCAAACACTTCAGCCTATGCGTTTTAACTAACTTTCATCGTCAGTTTAGAAGCAGCCACCACACACTGCCTATGTCTTCTCCATCAACTTCACATGGTCCAAACAGGCGTGCACATTGGCTTTCCTCAGACAATGTTCTGCACTGACCCATGTCCCATATTGCTTCATTATGCACAAAATCCAGTTAGGCTACATACCAGTCAATAGTTTGGACACAGCTACTCATTCAAGTGTTTTTCTTTATTTTTTTTGTACTATTTTCTACATTGTGGAATAACAGTGGCACTCTCTCTGGTTGAGAGAATGCCAAGAGTGTGCAAAGCTGTCATCAAGACAAAGGGTGGCTACTTTGAAGAATCTAAAACATGACATCTATTTTGATTTGTTTAACACGTTCTAGGTTACTACATGATTCCAGGTGCTATTTCATAGTTTTGATGTCTCTTCACTAAGAGTGTATAAGGGAATGTAGGTTTAATAAGAGTAACTGAGTTTAACTTTCTAGCTAATTTGCCAAATACTTGTAATGTAGCTCTATTGTGTTGATATTTCTGTACGCCTCCAGTCTGTTTATTTAGTCATTATTTTACTACAGACCCTTGAACCCCCGTCAACTACTTCTGAAATGTATTGTACCTGGCACTACATTTGGTTCTGCAGTCTGATTGTGCTGAAGTTCACCCAAGATGTGCTGTTTCTCTCTCATTTTATTGATCAAACATAATTTTTGAAAGATCAGTGCAAATCAAAGAGATTGTCACTGGGATGAGATGGATGCAGACTTCCAAAAATAAAACTTATTCCTCTTGACATTGATTTGAAAGGCTTAATCATGTGTTTGGTCTTGTTTCTCAGCGTAATCAAAGGACTGTTGAAAATCTATTTAGGACAGCAGATAGCATTGGCTTCCAATAGGTAGTTATGGCGGACCGAGCCTTCCACTCAAAGCAGTGTGGCAAATAGGTGATAGTATAGCCGAGGTGACATGAGAGCGAGATTTTAAGATGACGGGGTCATTTTCTGAAGTGAGTCGACTCACTGACTCGATCCAAACCTCAAAATCTTCAAAAGCACATTGCTGTCTCAAAAGGTCAGAGGAGCTTTTCCTCCTGTGTTTGCCTATGGGTTCTCTGGGCTGCTTTTCATGCTGCACACCTCTGGGCAGAGATCAGAGCTGACCACATGTCTACGGCTAGAGCCAGGTGACAGGAGGAAGGATGGCTCTAACAGACAAGCGGAACGCGTTTGATTCTGACCACTTTTAAATGCACAGGGAACTCAATCGCAGTATGCTGGAGCATAAATCATTGGCCTTTATAAGAGACTGGTTCCAAGCAAAGTGCTGATTGCCTTGTACAGACGTGATGACACACACCCTCATTACATTATACACTGTTGTCTCTCCCTCAAAGTCCAGCCTTATTTTACTTCCTGGAAAGGAGTTGACGCAAGGTATTGATTTATGCATTTAGCGCACAGTGATGTAAAGGGAATGTCAGTCATCGTCTCTGTGGCAGAGAGAGAGAGAGAGAGAGAAGTACAGAACATGGCGGTTGCTTTGCGATGAACAGTGAAGACACACTGTTCATGATTCAGAGTTAGTTTCCGCAAAGGTGCTTACCATGTAGTAAGCCACAAAATGAACACCTCCATTATTAAGACATGGCTTTTCTGAGATGTAATTTAGAGGTCGACCGATAATGATTTTTCAACGGCGATACCGATTATTGGCGGGCCAAAAGAAGCCGATACCGATTAATCAGCTATTTATTTATTTTTTGTAATAATGACAATTACAACAATACTGAATGAACACTTATTTTAACTTAATATAATACATCAATAAAATCAATTTAGCCTCAAATAAATAAGGAAACATGTTCAATTTGGTTTAAATAATGTAAAAACAAAGTGTTGGAGAAGAAAGTAAAAGTGCAATATGTGCCATGTAAGAAAGCTAACGTTTAAGTTCCTTGCTCAGAACATGAGAACATATGAAAGCTGGTGGTTCCTTTTAACATGAGTCTTACATATTCTCAGGTAAGAAGTTGTAGGTTGTAGTTATTATAGGAATTATAGGACTATTTCTCTCTATATGATTTGTATTTCATATACTATTGGATGTATAGTATAGCTATCTGGGCTCGAACCAGGAACACATCGACAACAGCCACCCTTGCAGCGTTACCCATGCAGAGCAAGGGGAACAAGGGGAACAACTACTAAGTCTCAGAGCGAGTGACGTTTAAACGCTATTAGCGCTCACCCCGCTAACAAGCTAGCCATTTCACATTGGTTACACCAGCCTAATCTCGGGAGTTGATAGGCTTGAAGTCATAAACAGGGCAATGCTGTACTTCCGGGTTGGAGCGAGCGGTCGCATCTGCACTCGGTCCGCAGGTAGTATTACATTTCATTACATTTCATTATAGTACAACGGTTTGATTTGTCTAATCTTAGCAATTTTTCTTCTTAGCTAACTACATAGCCGTCTTTGTATCATAGATAATTGCGTAATTATCGTATTTCGTCGTCCTAACGCAGTCTACACCGCCCTGCAGCTAGCTAGCTAGCTAACGTCTACCGTTAGCTAGTCCACCGTCTACCGATTAGCAGCACAACTTACACTCAACGACTTGATTAGTGTAGTGTTAGCTAGCTACATAGTTGTCTTTGCTGTCTTCGTATCCAAGATAATTGTGTAGTTTAGAGTGTGTAGTTTTAGAGTGATTATCTTAATTTACCGAGGTTAGCTAGCCAGCTATTCGTCGTCCTTAACGTAACAGAACTTCCGCACTCAACATCCGGTCGCATTTCGCTTCGCTCCACAGGTAGTATCACATTTTTCATTTCATTACAGTACAACGGCTTGAGTTGTTTGATCGTAGCTAGCTACATAGCTAGCTACATAGCCGTCTTTGTATCAAAGATAATTGTGTAGTCTTGAGCGATTTCCTAGGTTAGCTAGCCAGCTATTGTCGTTCTTTTAACGCAACGTAACGTAAATCAACACTGCTAGCTAGCCAGCTAGCCCCGAATAGCAGCACAGTAGCACAGTAGAAACCATTACACTCAACGGAACGACTTGATTAGTGTAGTGTCAACAACGCAGACACTGCCAGCTAGCCTACATAGTCAACAACGCAGCCTCTGCCAGCTAGCCTACTTCAGCAGTACTGTATCATTTTAATCATTTTAGTCAATAAGATTCTTGCTACGTAAGCTTAACTTTCTGAACACTCGAGACGTGTAGTCCCCTTGTCATTCCAATCTCCTTTGCATTAGCGTAGCCTCTTGTGTAGCCTGTCAACTATGTGTCTGTCTATCCCTGTTCTCTCCTCTCTGCACAGACCATACAAACGCTCCACACCGCGTGGCCGCGGCCACCCTAATCTGGTGGTCCCAGCGCGCACGACCCACGTGGAGTTCCAGGTCTCCGGTAGCCTCTGGAACTGCCGATCTGCGGCCAACAAGGCAGAGTTCTTCTCAGCCTATGCCTCCCTCCAGTCCCTCGACTTCTTGGCACTGACGGAAACATGGATCACCACAGACAACACTGCTACTCCTACTGCTCTCTCTTCGTCTGCCCACGTGTTCTCGCACACCCCGAGAGCTTCTGGTCAGCGGGGTGGTGGCACCGGGATCCTCATCTCTCCCAAGTGGTCATTCTCTCTTTCTCCCCTTACCCATCTGTCTATCGCCTCCTTTGAATTCCTCTATCGCCTCCTCAACCCTCCTCTCTTCCCTTTCTGCATCCTTTGACTCTCTATGTCCCCTATCCTCCAGGCCGGCTCGGTCCTCCCCTCCCGCTCCGTGGCTCAACGACTCATTGCGAGCTCACAGAACAGGGCTCCGGGCAGCCGAGCGGAAATGGAGGAAAACTCGCCTCCCTGCGGACCTGACATCCTTTCACTCCCTCCTCTCTACATTTTCCTCTTCTCTCTCTGCTGCTAAAGCCTCTTTCTACCACTCTAAATTCCAAGCATCTGCCTCTAACCCTAGGAAGCTCTTTGCAACCTTCTCCTCCCTCCTGAATCCTCCTCCCCCTCCCCCCCCCCTCCCTCTCTGCAGATGACTTCGTCAACCATTTTGAAAAGAAGGTCGACGACATCCGATCCTCGTTTGCTAAGTCAAACGACACCGCTGGTTCTGCTCACACTGCCCTACCCTGTGCTCTGACCTCTTTCTCCCCCTCTCTCCAGATGAAATCTCGCGTCTTGTGACGGCCGGCCGCCCAACAACCTGCCCGCTTGACCCTATCCCCTCCTCTCTTCTCCAGACCATTTCCGGAGACCTTCTCCCTTACCTCACCTCGCTCATCAACTCATCCCTGACCGCTGGCTACGTCCCTTCCGTCTTCAAGAGAGCGAGAGTTGCACCCCTTCTGAAAAAACCTACACTCGATCCCTCCGATGTCAACAACTACAGACCAGTATCCCTTCTTTCTTTTCTCTCCAAAACTCTTGAACGTGCCGTCCTTGGCCAGCTCTCCCGCTATCTCTCTCAGAATGACCTTCTTGATCCAAATCAGTCAGGTTTCAAGACTAGTCATTCAACTGAGACTGCTCTTCTCTGTATCACGGAGGCGCTCCGCACTGCTAAAGCTAACTCTCTCTCCTCTGCTCTCATCCTTCTAGACCTATCGGCTGCCTTCGATACTGTGAACCATCAGATCCTCCTCTCCACCCTCTCCGAGTTGGGCATCTCCGGCGCGGCCCACGCTTGGATTGCGTCCTACCTGACAGGTCGCTCCTACCAGGTGGCGTGGCGAGAATCCGTCTCCACACCACGTGCTCTCACCACTGGTGTCCCCCAGGGCTCTGTTCTAGGCCCTCTCCCATTCTCGCTATACACCAAGTCACTTGGCTCTGTCATAACCTCACATGGTCTCTCCTATCATTGCTATGCAGACGACACACAATTAATCTTCTCCTTTCCCCTTCTGATGATCAGGTGGAGAATCGCATCTCTGCATGTCTGGCAGACATATCAGTGTGGATGACGGATCACCACCTCAAGCTGAACCTCGGCAAGACGGAGCTGCTCTTCCTCCCGGGGAAGGACTGCCCATTCCATGATCTCGCCATCACGGTTGACAACTCCATTGTGTCCTCCTCCCAGAGCGCTAAGAACCTTGGCGTGATCCTGGACAACACCCTGTCGTTCTCAACTAACATCAAGGCGGTGGCCCGTTCCTGTAGCTTCATGCTCTACAACATCCGCAGAGTACGACCCTGCCTCACACAGGAAGCGGCGCAGGTCCTAATCCAGGCACTCGTCATCTCCCGTCTGGATTACTGCAACTCGCTGTTGGCTGGGCTCCCTGCCTGTGCCATTAAACCCCTACAACTCATCCAGAACGCCGCAGCCCGTCTGGTGTTCAACCTTCCCAAGTTCTCTCACGTCACCCCGCTCCTCCGCTCTCTCCACTGGCTTCCAGTTGAAGCTCGCATCCGCTACAAGACCATGGTGCTTGCCTACGGAGCTGTGAGGGGAACGGCACCTCAGTACCTCCAGGCTCTGATCAGGCCCTACACCCAAACAAGGGCACTGCGTTCATCCACCTCTGGCCTGCTCGCCTCCCTACCACTGAGGAAGTACAGTTCCCGCTCAGCCCAGTCAAAACTGTTCGCTGCTCTGGCCCCCCAATGGTGGAACAAACTCCCTCACGACGCCAGGACAGCGGAGTCAATCACCACCTTCCGGAGACACCTGAAACCCCACCTCTTTAAGGAATACCTAGGATAGGATAAAGTAATCCCTCTCACCCCCTTAAAAGATTTAGATGCACTACTGTTCCACTGGATGTCATAAGGTGAATGCACCAATTTGTAAGTCGCTCTGGATAAGAGCGTCTGCTAAATGACTTAAATGTAATGTAATGTAAATGCTTGAAGCATTGCGAAGAGCTGCTGGCAAAACGCACAAAAGTGCTGTTTGAATGAATGCTTACGAGCCTGCAGGTGCCTACCATCTCTCAGTCAGACTGCTCTATCAAATCATAGACTTAATTATAACATAATAACACACAGAAATACGAGCCTTAGGTCATTAATATGGTCGAATCCGGAAACTATCATTTCGAAAACAAAACGTTTATTCTTTCAGTGAAATCTAACGGATGGCATCCCTAAGTCTAAATATTGCTGTTACATTGCACAACCTTCAATGTTATGTCATAATTACGTAAAATTCTGGCAAATTAGTTCGCAATGAGCCAGGCGGCCCAAACTGTTGCATATACCCTGACTCTGCGTGCAATGAACGCAAGAGAAGTGACACAATTTCATCTGGTTAATAATGCCTGCTAACCTTTCTTTTAGCTAAATATGCAGGTTTAAAAATATATACTTCTGTGTATTGATTTTAAGAAAGGCATTGATGTTTATGGTTAGGTACACACGTTGGAGCAATGACGGTCCTTTTTCGCGAATGCGCACTGCATCGATTGTATGCAACGCAGGACACGCTAGATAAACTAGTAATATCATCAACCATGTGTAGTTATAACTAGTGATTATGATTGATTGATTGATTGATTGTTTTTATAAGATAAGTTTAATGCTAGTTAGCAACTTACCTTGGCTTCTTACTGCATTCGCGTAACAGGCAGGCTCCTCGTGGGGCAGGTGGTTAGAGCGTTGGACTAGTTAACGGTAAGGTTGCAAGATTTAATCCCTGAGCTGACAAGGTAAAAATCTGTCGTTAATCGGTCGACCTCTAATGTAATTAAACTAACATGTCATGATGAGTTGCCAACCTGTGTCCGTGGATCAAAGCTTCTGTCACTAGCGATATTTGGTTAGCAGATGGATGTGATCTATTGTACACAGTGCCAGGGGAATAATAATGTTAGTGACAACCTTTTTTTTGGTTTACAGAGCATGTCACAGACCTATAGTGAATTAGCTAAGCCTTTAATAGCTTAGAGACAAAACTAGCTGCATTTGTACTGTAGTTGTAAAGGTCTTCTTCCTCCTCTGACGAGGAGTAGTAGGAAGGATCGGAGGACCAATGCGCAGGGTGGTAAGTGTTCATGATACTTTTAATAGAACACATAAAAATACAAAATAACAACGTGAAATAACAAAAAAACAAAACAGTTCCGTGTGGAACACACAGACACAGAAAAGAATCACCCACAAATCAAGGGTGAAAACAAGCGGCCTTAAGTATGGTTCTCAATCAGGGACAACGATTGACAGCTGCCTCTGATTGAGAACCATACCAGGCCAAACACAGAAATACTAACTCATAGAAAAACAAACATAGACAACCCACCCAACTCACACCCTGACCATACTAAAACAAAGACATAACAAAAGAACTAAGGTCAGAACGTGACAGTAGTCATTGGTTTTTCATATAGATTTGAGGGCAGTCTTTTCCCACCCATTTGGCTATGTTGAGGTCAAGTTTAACTTGACCTTGATTGTGCTATTGTAAGAATTCTATTTTCATTTGCACTCCAATTGACATCTCTATTGTAATGCTTTAGAGTGTATAACACTGTCATAGGACTGACATAACAGATGTCATGAAGAGTCATAACAGCTGATGTTAAATTATGACAAGTGACATTGAATTGTAATTTCACAATCTCATGCCATTGCCATACAGTATTGAGATGACATCAGTTGTTATGATTCCTAAAATGACATCTGTTACATAAGTCCTATGGCAGGGTTATGTAGGTATTATGACAGCCGATTCAAATGAAGTGTTATTTTATTTTCCTCTAGTTCCTTCACCCTTATAAAATGAGTTGCTATCTATAACCTAAAAGGATTCTTCAGCTGTCCTCATAGGAGAGCCTTTTGAAGAGGGTTCTACCTGAAACCTAAAAGGGTTCTACCTGGAACTAAAAAGGGTTCTCCTATGGTGATAGCCAAAGAACCCTTTTGGAACTCTTTTTTTCTAAGATTGTTGCTGGTACGGTGTCACAAGTTGAAACATAGCAAATATGTCCCTTCGTTATTTGATCGTTTATTTCACATGTGCAGTGCTTGCTTATTGTATTTTATTTTATTCCGGTTTTTACATTTCTTCTACCACTATTGATACCATCATTTGCAACAATCCTTACTTTTGAATGTTTGAGGAATTTCATTACACTACATTGTACGTATCTTCTTTCCTCAAAAGCGTCCCTTTTTAACAGATACAAGTGCTGCATAGCACATAACCTATATTTTAATCTCAGATACACTTCAAATAGAAGTTATTGGAAAATCCCAGTTTCCCGCTCTGCCCATATTTCTGTGTTTTCTCCACCTTATTCAATATTTATTGCACACATATTGTCTGCCCCTTTGTTGCAGATTCAGTTCATGCGTTTCATGATTTATGGGTAATTTCATATTGCCTGCAGTTCACAGCAGAAAGCTTACAGCAAGATGGTAATGAAGGAAATAAAGTTAACCCTCTCCAAAGGTTTTCATAATGTAGACTACCACTGACTGAGACACTGGTGTGATGGCATTGTGTGGCGTTTGGACTGATGAATAGCTTCATCTTCTGTTAACATTGTGATTTCTGAATCTAGCCTGTAGATTTGTCTCTGTTTAAACGGGCCAATCCCTCACTTGCCTTCCTCGGGTGTACAAATGGATATTGATATTTTTTTTTAGACTTGTTTCCCCCCTCCTTTCCAGATGACTAAATGAAACACATTTCAGGCACCAATTTGACATCTGGTTGAAATTGAGTTGGTACATTTTTACGCCTTATTTAATGGACTTAAATGGCCTGAGTTGACAAAGATCGATGAGGCTTATAAATTGAGAATCTGTACAAACTGAATTCTAGCAGGGACATATAGGCTAGCACGGCACTAATAGTAAGTGTATGCATGTACAGTACATGAGAGCCTTCTCTGTGCATTAGACTGCTGTCCTTTGAAATTGAGCTGCCCCCATAGCGGAGTGTGCAGTAGCACCTTTGAGGGTGCTGGTGGGGGTGAGGCATTGTGCTATGGCTTTTCCTTCTGCCTCCAGCCCTTCCCACCACATCGGGCCATCTTGGCCAGCTTGGCACAGACAAACCCAGAGAGTGGGAAGGATTCAGTCTCATCTCTTTCGCAACACTCAGTCTCCTCAACATTTGCTGTAGTCAGTCCAGCTGCACAGTATTTTTGGGCTGCTTTGATAGCTCATGTCAACCTGCGAGCTACAGTGAGACTGGTGTGGTCTTATGCAGTAATCAGCCTAATAAGGTTTGTATGTAGCCTCCTCCTCAAACTGGAACCCAGGTAGATCTTCTTGGTGGCAGACAGGAAGAGGCTGACAGGGATGTTCAACATCAGGACCCCCAAGGCATCATTAAGGGGGAAGCATACAGGCTTGGATACACTCATCACATTCATGTCAGCTCTGGAATCTCCTGTATTGATATGAAACCACAGGACCAATACAGCCTCTGTCAACAGTCACCTGAACAGGTTTTGGGAGGGTGGGGAATGGATTGTAGCAGTGAAGGAGGAGAGTTATTGGTTTAGAGCTACACCAAAGAGCACTCATAATTCACTCACTCACTCACTCACTCACTCACTCACTCACTCACTCACTCACTCACTCACGCTGAACCACCTCAAGGTGCATGTTCGGCAAGGCATGTACAGCAACGTTGATGCACATTTGCACAAGAAATCACAACGGGAAACACATGCACTTGCTCATCAATAATTTTCAGCCGTTCGTATGCAAGCCTGTGCCAAAAACCATAACATGCTTTGCGGAGCAGAGCTAGACATTTATTGGGAATATTTTGAAGTGTGTGTGTGTGTGTGTGTGTGTGTGTGTGTGTGTGTGTGTGTGTGTGTGTGTGTGTGTGTGTGCGTGCGTGCATCAACAACATGGGGGAGAATGTAATGAGCAGGTTCAGCAGACTGATACAGGTGCTTTACCCCGGCGATGGCCAGCCACAATGACAAATGGGCCTGGACTCCTCATTCGATCTAAGTGAGCAGGACTGGGAGATGCTGGGAATTTGGTATAAATCAGCCCCATGAGCCCAAAGTGACTCCCTTTGCCTCAGTTAGTGTGCCACAGAAAAAGGTTTAATCATTTAGCTAGGATGCTATTGTATTCTAGCAAAAATAGGTCTTTGGCACAGTGAAATAGTAAATATATAAAGGGGTTCATAAACTTCTTCCCAGCTTTCAGATGAAAGGAGGCTTATGCAAATCATTTCATACCGCAGTCCTTCAAGATAGCTGGGTTTTGGCTTTTCTCCTGTTGGGTTTGCTGCTGGCTTGTTGTTCTGCATTCACTGCACAACAAAGACATCTGCACACAGACACACACTCTCAAGACGCACACACACTCTAAAAGACACACACAGAACCGAGTGGCGCAGCAGACTAAGGCACTGCATCTCAGTGCTAGAGGCGTCACTACAGACCCATGTTCGATCCTGGGCTGTATCACAACCGGGAGTGATTGGGAGTCCCATAGGACGGCACACAATTGGCCCAGCGTCGTCCGGGTTAGGGCTTGGCCGGGGTAGGCCGTCATTGTAAATAAGAATATGTTCTTAACGGACATGCCTAGTAAAATATTTTATTTAACAAAAAAAATCTATAAATATGCATGTACATTCATGCTCTAACGCGTACTGTAATCATGGAGCATGATAATAGTTCCATGAGCATTGATGAAGCATTGGTTAAGACAAGTGGTCCTAGTAAGCTTTTAGTCTGAATAAGTTTTCATGTTTGGCAGTTTACCAAAATAAACGCTTCTCTGAGAAAGTGAAAAAGGTCACAAAGGACAGACAAATATCCTATTATTTTTAGGACTTCATGGGATTTGAGTTAGTTATGCAGTTTCTCCCTCTCCCCCTAATCATATGCTGGGCTCTAATGTTAGGGATTAGCCTTGGCCTATTTCTTCCTTCTCACATTACTTTACCACTCCTCTTCTACTTCTTCTTCCTCCTCCTCCTCCTTCTCTGCCTCTTCTTGGCCCGTACTACACTATCACTATCTCCAATCGTCTTGCTGGAGCTCAACCCACATTATCATTTAATCATGCGAGCCAATACAGCCTGAATACTAAGCTGAGATGGGAAGCACTGCGGAGGAGCCAGGAAGCTTTAGTGTGTGTGTGTGTGTGTGTGTGTGTGTGTGTGTGTGTGTGTGCGTGCGTGCGTGCGTGCGTGTGTGTGTGTGTGTGTGTTACTCCTGACAATTGACAGAGCTTTTCATTGATCGCTGGCACATTCAGCTCAAATTCACTAATTTGCCAAGTAATGCAATCAAAATGACCAAATAAGTATCGATCCTTGGCCTAAATGGCCTGAGTCAATTATCCTCCCTGATGTAAAGAAAATGTTCTATGCTGTGAAATTAAGTGAATCACCTATAAATAGCACCCGCTCACAGAAACTTTTATTCCCCTGGATGGATTTGTTTTTTCATTCACTTCAAAACCTGGGAATCCTCAAAGAGAAATCTCCTGGCTCAGGGATGTAGCTCGAAGTTTTACAGTTCTGTACACAGGTAGATTTAGTGAAGTGGCTGTTGGATTTTGAGGAGGAGGAAATACAGGATGTGAGCTCCACAGCCAGGTCATACTCAACTCAAACATTCCCTCTGATGCCAGGTCCCACAACGCCCGAGACAGCCTTCATACTGACTCTGAGGGGAGGAAAGTGAGCTCTTTATACTACAGTACATTATCATGCTTGTTTGTCACTTCCTAATAAACTATTCTCATTGTAGACAGGAAAATGTATTTAAATTTAACTTATTACTTAGGAGGCACTCGGGTCGGAGTGAAACTTTCAGAGTCTGTTTTTCTCTTCTGTTTTTCTCTTTGTGAGAGACTTCTATGGAAAATCACTGTAAGCCCTAGGCAGAGAGCCCTGCGTCCCCCGAAACGTGACCCTGCCAAGCCGCACTGCTCGCTTAACCCAGAGGCCAGCCGCACCAATGTATCGGAGGCTTGCAGATGCCCGACCCGCCACAATGGGACAAGGAAATCCCGGCCGGCCAAACCCTCCCCTCACCCTTATGACACTGGGCCAATTGTGCGCCGCCTCATGGGTCTCCCGGTAACGGCCGGCTGTGACAAAGCCTGGGCTCAAACCAGAGTCTGTAGTGACCCCTCACTCCGATGCAGTGCCTTAGACCGCTGCACCACCCCAGAAGCCCACAAATGAAACTCATTTCATTCATGATCAATTATCATTTTTATTTCTTGTCGGAGTTCACCCCTGAAACAGACTTTTATTGTGGGCTGTCTGACAGACAGATGATGAGGGGTATTAGAAATAAACAATAAACATGTCCATAAAAGTGCATTTAGAAAGTATTCTGACCCCTTGACCCCTTTTCCACATTTTGTTACGTACCAGCCTTTTTAAAAAAAATAAAAAAATCTCAATCAATCTATGCACAATAGCCCATAATGACAAAGCGAAAACATGTTGTTAGATATGTTTGCAAATGTAAAATGACTAAAAAACATACACACCTAATTTGCATAAGGATTCAGACCCCTTGATATGAGACTCGAAATTGAGCTCAGGTGCATCCTTTTTCCATTGATCTGTTTTCCATTGAGATGTTTCTACAACTTTACCACTTGTGGTAAATTCAATTGATTGGACATGCTTTGAAAAGGCACACACCTGTCCATATAAGGTCCCACCAAGACTCTTCCTAGAGCTGGCCGCCATGCCAAACTGAGCAATCGGGGGAGAAGGGCCTTGGTCAGGGAGGTGACCAAGAATCCGATGTCCTCTCTGACAGAGCTCCAGAGTTCCTCTGTGGATATGGGAGAACCTCCCAGAAGGACAACCATCTCTGCAGCACTCCACCAATCAGGCCTTTATGGTAGAGTGGCCAGACGGAAGCCACTCCTCAGTAAAAGGCACATGACAGCCCACTCAGAGTTTGTCAAAAAGCACCTAAAATACCCAGACCATAAGAAACAAGATTCTCTGGTCTGATGAAACCAAGATTGAACTTTTTGGCCTGAATGCCAAGTGTCACGTCTGGAATGAGTGAAAGATTAATTAAACAAACAAAGTACAGAGAGATCCTTGATGAAAACCTCCAGAGCGCTTAGGACCTCAGACTGGGGCGAAGGTTCACCTTCCAACAGGACAACATTTACATTACATTTACATTTAAGTCATTTAGCAGACGCTCTTATCCAGAGCGACTTACAAATTGGTGCTTTCACCTTATGACATCCAGTGGAACAGCCACTTTACAATAGTGCATCTAAGTCTTTTAAGGGGGTGAGAAGGATTACTTTATCCTATCCTAGGTATTCCTTAAAGAGGTGGGGTTTCAGGTGTCTCCGGAAGGTGGTGATTGACTCCGCTGTCCTGGCGTCGTGAGGGAGTTTGTTCCACCATTGGGGGGCCAGAGCAGCGAACAGTTTTGACTGGGCTGAGCGGGAACTGTACTTCCTCAGTGGTAGGGAGGCGAGCAACGTCCCTAAGCACACAGCAAAGACAATGCAGGAGTTCGGGACTAGTCTCTGAATGTCCTTGAGTGACCCAGCCAGAACCCGGACTTGAACCCAATCAAACGTCTCTGGAGAGACCTGAAAATAGCTGTGTATCAACGCTCCCCATCCAACCTGACAGAGCTTGAGAGGATCTGCAGAGAACAATTTGAGAAACTCCCCAAATACAGGTGTGCCAAGATTGTAGCATCATACCCAATAAGACTTGAGGCTGTAATCGCTGCTAGAGGTGCTTCAACAAAGTACTGAGTAAAGAGTCTGAATACTTATGTAAATGTGATATTTCAGTTTATTTTTCTATATATTTTTTAACATTTCTAAAAAACAGTTTTTGCTTTGTCATTATGGTGTGTCGATTGATAGGAGGGGGAGGGGGGGGGGGTACAGTTTAATCC
Source organism: Oncorhynchus nerka (assembly GCF_034236695.1). NCBI lineage: Eukaryota > Metazoa > Chordata > Actinopteri > Salmoniformes > Salmonidae > Oncorhynchus > Oncorhynchus nerka. The sequence continues at coordinate 55,853,986 of NC_088405.1, forward strand.
ATTTTAGAATAAGGCAGTAACGTAACAAAATGTGGAAAAAGTCAATGGGTCTGAATACTTTCTGAATATATTAACTTTGTTTTCTGCTTCCAAGACAAAGAGGTAACCTACTTTTGTTTCTCTTTCCATAAGATAAGAATATTGCTTCAGGGTTACAAAGCTATAGGCTACATAAGACTGCTTCACCATACTATTTCCAGGACCTGTTTTCATTGGCTTTACTATTAACTATTTCCAGAATCGATGTTTAAATATAATTAGATGATGCATACTTTTAATTCATGTACAGTACCAGTCAAAAGTTTGGACAAACCTACTCATTCAAGGGTTTTTCTTTATTTGTACTATTATCTACATTGTAGAATAATAGTGAAGACATCAAAACTATGAAATAACACATACTGTATGGAATCATGTAGTAACCAAAAAGTGTTAAACAAATCAAAATATATTTTATATTTGACATTCTTTAAAGTATCCACCCTTTGCCTTGATGACAGCTTCACACACTCTTGGCATTCTCTCAACCAGCTTCATGAGGAATGCTTTTCCAACAGCCTTGAAGGAGTTCCCACATATGCTGAGCACTTGTTGGCTGCTTTTCCTTCACTCTGTGGTCCAACTCATCCCTGTCACGTTCTGACCTTTATTTCCTTTGTTTTGTCATTATTTAGTATGGTCAGGGCGTGAGTTGGGTGGGCAGTCTGTTTGTTTTTCTATGTTTTGGGGTATTTCTATGTTTCGGCCTAGTATGGTTCTCAATCAGAGGCAGGTGTCATTAGTTGTCTCTGATTGAGAATCATACTTAGGTAGCCTGGGTTTCACTGTGTGTTTGTGGGTGATTGTTCCTGTCTCTGTGTTTTGCACCAGATAGGGCTGTTTTTGGTTTTCCACGTTTATTGTTTTGTAGTGTTCATGTTTATCTGTTTTTATTAAACATGAATCAATATAACCACGCTGCGTTTTGGTCCTCCTCTACTTCACCACAGGAAAACCCTTACAATCCCAAACCATCTCCATTGGGTTGAGGTCTGATGATTGTGGAGGCCAGGTCATCTGATGCAGCACTCAGTCACTCTCCTTGGTCAAATATCCCTTAAACAGCCTGGAGGTGTGTTTTGGGTCATTGTCCTGTTGAAAAACAAATGATAGTCCCACTAAGCGCAAACCAGATGGGATGGCATATCGCTGCAGAATGCTGTGGTATCCATGCTGGTTAAGTGTGCCTTGAATTCTAAATAAGTCACTGACAGTGTCACTATCAATGCACCCCCACACCATCACACCTCCTCCTCCATGCTTCACGGTGGGAACCACACATGCAGAGACTCTGTTCACCTGCTCTGCGTCTCACAAAGACACGGTTGGAACCAAAAATCTCAAAATTTGGACTCATCAGACTAAAGGACAGAGTTACACCGGTCTAATGTCCATTGCTCGTGTTTCTTGGCCCAAGCAAGTCTCTTCTTCTTATTGGTGTCCCTTAATAGTGGTTTCTTTGCAGCAATTCGCCCATGAAGGCCTGATTCACTCAGTCTCTTCTGAACAGTTGATGTTGAGATGTGCCTGTTACTTGAACTCTGTGAAGCATTTATTTGGGATGAAGTTAGCAGAGGTAACTCTGGGTCTTCCTTTCCTGTGGCGGTCTTCATGAGAGCCAGTTTCATCATAGTGCTTGATGGTTTTTCTGACTACACTTGAAGTTCTAACTTTCAAAGTTCTTGACATTTTCCGGATTGACTGACCTTCATGTCTTAAAGTAATGATGGACTGTTGTTTTTCTTTGCTTATTTGAGCTGTTCTTGCCGTAATATGGACTTGGTCTTTTACCAAATAGGGCTATCATGTGTATACCACCCATACCTTGTCACAATACAACTGATTGGCTCAAACGCAGAAGGAAATACATTCCACAAATTAACTTTTAACAAGGCACACCTGTTAATTAAAATACATTCCAGGTGAATGTGGTTGAGAGAAAGCCAAGAGTGTGCAAAGGTGTCATCAAGGCAAAGGGTGGCTACTTTGAAGAATCTCAAATATAACATATATTTTGATTTGTTTAACACTTTTTTGGTTTTTAGATGATTTGATGTGTTATTTCCTAGTTTTGATGTCTTCACTATTATTCTACATTGTAGAAAATAAAATAAAAATTAAGAACATCCCTTGTATGAGTAAGTGTGTCCAAACTTTTGACTGGTACTGCACATCAAACTTGTAATTAAATCCCAAACATTATTCGCTTGCAGTTAAATGGCACTATGTCTTCACGCTACATCCCTTGAAATGAAAACACTTGACTAAATCGTTCCCCTTCATAATCAGTATGTCCATATCTAATATCGGACTGTATAATTTGGGTGTTAGTCCACTTCCTGAATATGCAGCATGGTCCCATGCCCGGACCTCATATTCTGTATCATACTCTTTCTAAGTTGCTGTTGTTTTTGGTGTTCATACTGTAGAACACCCCCTATGGGCACACTATGAGTCTGTTTCATCCCACAATGCAAAAAAAATAAAAAGACTCCCTCTGTAGGTCAAGAAACCTTGTGAAAATAATCACTGGCCGGGATTAGAGTCCATTCAGCTCTCTCTCTCTCTCCTCTCACTTAAGGATCTCTCTCTCTCTGTGGGGCTTTGGGCATTTTCTGCTCTCTCTCTCTGCAGTTATTTGCGACCACATGGCCGTGGTGGAGAGGAAATCACCTCTAATCAGAGGCCAGCACAATGGGATTGCCCTGCAGTTCTCAAGCTTTATCCACTGAGACAGCGATGGGCGCATGAGGTTCAAGGCATGAAGGCAGGGAGCACGGGATGGGCCGCAGAGCAGCGCACAGCAGACGGACCTAGCCCATGGGGAAGGGAGGGGGGGGGGGTGTACCCCTACCCCGCCCCCGCCCCACTGGGTAGCACAGAGCAACACTTTAAGGGGCATTGCACTAATAATGGCGCTGACTAGGGACACGTTCCCGCTGTTCTGTGTGCCTGACTGCAGGTTTAAACTAAAATAATGTAATCTCGTGGTGAGGGTGAAGGACAGAGGGTTGAGACACCCTCCAGAGGACCATGGTGGTACTGCAGGCAACAGGCAGTCAGAGAAACATGAGGGCTGGATGATTATTTTTCCAGGTTTTTTTGTGCCAATGCAGTATCCAGCAGGTGGTGCTGCAGAGGTTTAATCGATGTGCTGCTCAGCTAAGCAGCAGCAGTAGGACTCCCGGGGATGGAGGGATGAGGAAGTAGAGATGCACCCATGTTAGGATAATCATCATAACTTGGCGTGCAGACAAGGGAGTGATGGCTGCTGAGAATAGAGGCTGTCATACAGGCTACAGGGGCTACGGATACTTTATGAATTGGGGGGAGGGTGTTTACTGCTCTGGGGAAGACACATACCTTATCATCACAGCATACAGACAGACAGACAGACCGACACTACAGTTTGCACTCTTCTGACACAAAGCAACCCCATGGGTTAGTCACTGCCTTTTCTTCTCTCTTCTGAAGAGAGGAAACAACCATTTTTTTTGTTACTACGAATACACATCTAGTGTGTAAAATGTTGTTAATTACACTGTTTTTTTTGTGATTAAATAGAAATGACATACAATTCTGGTCTAAAATTGTCAATGAGGGGGCATTAATGAAATGACAACTGCCAATAGTGATGATAATTCATTCAACACCAAACCTCAGAGCATGAGATCCACACCAAGATAATCAGCCAAATAATGCTTGGCTGAGTGCTGCTGTGGGCGATGCACTGTAGTGCCGTTCATTCTTCACGCTTACTGACTCTTCCTAATAAAGTAGGCATAGTGAAAAATGGAGGTGGTGGACTTATAGCAGCTTAGACGTGAAGTATTTTTCTCCCCCAGCTCTGGCTTCATTAGCCCACTGATATACTCTATCTACCAGCTGGTCATGTGTTAGCTGTGCCTTGTGGCGTATTGGAAGTAAGCAAAGTTATTGGGGAATTGTGGATGTGCCTGTAAATAAAACTGTGGTGCAGTAGGAGGGGAACTCAGCAATCCCAGTAGCTCAGAGGTTGGCACAGGAAGGGGAGGGAGGTAGGCAGTGGGACAGTAATGGAGGGGAGGGAGGAGGAAAGGGGACAGGAATGGAAGGGAAGGGAAGGGGGAGGAAAGGGGATAGGAATGGAGGGGAGGGAGGAGGAAAGGGGACAGGAATGGAAGGGGGAGGAAAGGGGATAGGAATGGAGGGGAGGGAGGAGGAAAGGGGACAGGAATGGAAGGGAAGGGGAAGGAAAGGGGACAGGAATGGAGGGGAGGGAGGAGGAAAGGGCACAGGAATGGAGGGGAGGGAGGAGGAAAGGGCACAGGAATGGAGGGGAGGGAGGAGGAAAGGGGACAGGAATGGAGGGGAGGGAGGAGGAAAGGGGACAGGAATGGAGGGGAGGGAGGAGGAAAGGGGACAGGAATGGAAGGGAAGGGAAGGGGGAGGAAAGGGTATAGGAATGGAGGGGAGGGAGGAGGAAAGGGACAGGAATGGAGGGAGGGAGGAGGAAAGGGATAGGAATGGAGGGGAGGGAGGAGGAAAGGGGGCAGGAATGGAGGGGAGGGAGGAGGAAAGGGGACAGGAATGGAGGGGAGGGAGGAGGAAAGGGGACAGGAATGGAAGGGAAGGGGAGGAAAGGGGATAGGAATGGAGGGGAGGGAGGAGGAAAGGGGACAGGAATGGAAGGGGGAGGAAAGGGGATATGAATGGAGGGGAGGTGTGATAGGCAGGGGGACAGGAATGGAAGGGAGGGGAAGAAAGAGGACAAAAATGGAGGGGGGTAGGCAGGGGGACAGGAATTGAGGGGAGGGGTAGGAAAGGGGACAGGAATGAAGGGGAAGGGGAGGAAAGGGGACATGAGTGGAGGGGAGGAGTAGGCAGGGTACAGAAATGGGGGGGGCAGGGGGACAGGAATGGAAGGGAGAGGAGGTAGGGAGGGGGACAGGAATGGGAGGCAGAGGGGGTAGGCAGGGGGACATGAGTGGAGGGGTAGGCAGGGGGACATGAGTGAAGGGGAGGGGGTAGGCAGGGGGACAGGAATGGAAGGGATAGGAGGTAGGCAGGGGGCATGAGTGAAGGGATTGGGGGTAGGCAGGGGTACATTAGTGGAGGGGTAGGCAGGGGTACATGAGTGAAGGGGAGGGGGTAGGCAGGGGGACAGGAATGGAAGGGATAGCAGGTAGGCAGGGGGACATGAGTGAAGGGATGGGCGTAGGCAGGGGGACATGAGTGAAGGGATGGGCGTAGGCAAGGAGACAGGAGTGAAGGGGAGGGGGTAGGCAAGGGGACATGAGTGGAGGGGAGGGGGTAGGCAAGGGGACAGGAGTGAAGGGGAGGGGTATACAAGGGGACAGGAGTGAAGGGGGGTAGGCAAGGGGACAGGAGTGAAGGGGAGGGGGATGGCAAGGAGACATGAGTGAAGGGGAGGGGGTGGCAAGGAGACATGAGTGAAGGGGGAGGGGGTGGCAAGGGGACATGAGTGAAGGGGAGGGGGTAGGCAAGAGGACAGGGGTGAAGGGGAGGGGGTAGGCAAGGGGACATGAGTGAAGGGGAGGGGGTGGCAAGGGGACATGATTGAAGGGGGGGGGTAGGCAGGGGGACAGGAATGGAAGGGATAGCAGGTAGGCAGGGGGACATGAGTGAAGGGATGGGCGTAGGCAAGGGGACAGGAGTGAAGGGGAGGGGGTGGCAAGGGGACATGAGTGAAGGGGGGGGGTGGCAAGGAGACATGAGTGAAGGGGAGGGGGTGGCAAGGGGACATGAGTGAAGGGGAGGGGGTATACAAGGGGATAGGAGGAAAGGGAGTGGGGTGGCAAAGGGACATGAGTGGAGGGGAGGGGGTAGGCAAGGGGACAGGAGTGAAGGGGAGGGGGTGGCAAGGGGACATGAGTGAAGGGGAGGGGGTAGGCAAGGGGACAGGGGTGAAGGGGAGGGGGGTGGCAAGGGGACATGAGTGAAGGGGAGGGGGTAGGCAAGGGGACAGGGGTGAAGGGGATGGGGGTAGGCAAGGGGACATGAGTGGAGGGGAAGGGGGTAGGCAAGGGACATGAGTGGAGGGGGTAGACAAGGGGACAGGGGTGAAGGTGAGGGGGTAGACAGGGGACAGGAATGGAAGGGATAGGAGGTAGGCAGGGGGCATGAGTGAAGGGGAGGGGGTAGGCAGGGGTACATGAGTGAAGGGGAGGGGGTAGGCAGGGGTACATGAGTGAAGGGGAGGGGGTAGGCAGGGGGACAGGAATGGAAGGGATAGCAGGTAGGCAGGGGGACATGAGTGAAGGGATGGGCGTAGGCAGGGGGACAGGAGTGAAGGGGAGGGGGTAGGCAAGGGGACATGAGTGGAGGGGAGGTGGGTAGGCAAGGGGACAGTAGTGAAGGGAGGAGTATACAAGGGGACAGGAGTGAAGGGGTGGGGGGTAGGCAAGGGGACAGGAGTGAAGGGGAGGGGGTGGCAAGGAGACATGAGTGAAGGGGAGGGGGTGGCAAGGAGACATGAGTGAAGGGGAGGGGGTGGCAAGGGACATGAGTGAAGGGGAGGGGTATACAAGGGGATAGGAGTAAAGGGAGTGGGGTGGCAAAGGGACATGAGTGGAGGGGAGGGGGTAGGCAAGGGGACAGGAGTGAAGGGGAGGGGGTGGCAAGGGGACATGAGTGAAGGGGAGGGGGTAGGCAAGGGGACAGGGGTGAAGGGGAGGGGGTAGGCAAGGGGATAGGAGTAAAGGGGAGTGGGGTGGCAAAGGGACATGAGTGGAGGGGAGGAGGTAGGCAAGGGGACAGGAGTGAAGGGGAGGGGGTGGCAAGGGGACATGAGTGAAGGGGGGGGGTAGGCAAGGGGACAGGGGTGAAGGGGAGGGGGTAGGCAAGGGGATAGGAGTAAAGGGGAGTGGGGTGGCAAAGGGACATGAGTGGAGGGGAGGAGGTAGGCAAGGGGACAGGAGTGAAGGGAGGGGGTGGCAAGGGGACATGAGTGAAGGGGAGGGGGTAGGCAAGGGGACAGGGGTGAAGGGGAGGGGGTAGGCAAGGGGACATGAGTGGAGGGGAAGGGGGTAGGCAAGGGGACATGAGTGGAGGGGAGGGGGTAGGCAAGGGGACAGTAGTGAAGGGAGGAGTATACAAGGGGACAGGAGTGAAGGGGGGGGGGGTAGGCAAGGGGACAGGAGTGAAGGGGAGGGGGTGGCAAGGAGACATGAGTGAAGGGGAGGGGGTGGCAAGGAGACATGAGTGAAGGGGAGGGGGTGGCAAGGGGACATGAGTGAAGGGGAGGGGGTATACAAGGGGATAGGAGTAAAGGGGAGTGGGGTGGCAAAGGGACATGAGTGGAGGGGAGGGGGTAGGCAAGGGGACAGGAGTGAAGGGGAGGGGGTGGCAAGGGGACATGAGTGAAGGGGAGGGGTAGGCAAGGGGACAGGGGTGAAGGGGAGGGGGTAGGCAAGGGGATAGGAGTAAAGGGGAGTGGGGTGGCAAAGGGACATGAGTGGAGGGGAGGAGGTAGGCAAGGGGACAGGAGTGAAGGGGAGGGGGTGGCAAGGGGACATGAGTGAAGGGGAGGGGGTAGGCAAGGGGACAGGGGTGAAGGGGAGGGGGTAGGCAAGGGGACATGAGTGGAGGGGAAGGGGTAGGCAAGGGGACATGAGTGGAGGGGAAGGGGGTAGGCAAGGGGACATGAGTGGAGGGGTAGACAAGGGGACAGGAGTGAAGGTGAGGGGGGTAGACAGGGGGACAGGAATGGAAGGGAGAGGGGGTAGGCAGGGGGACAGGAGTGAAGGGGAGGGGGGTTGGCAAGGGGACATGAGTGAAGGGGTTTGGGCATCCCATTAGCAGTGTCCCGTCAGTCAGAGCCAGCTGCCACTCTGTGTGACTCTGAGAGGGCGGGTCAGCGCCCTCAGAGGAGTCCCCCTCAGCCCCCCTGCGCCAGCCAATCCCAGAATACAAAGACTCTGCCCTTTCACATGAACACGTCTGCATTCCGCTTCATAGGGGTGGGGAGAACTTTATGGGAATGTTGCTGAATTTGACATTATATTACATCGTGGCAGCGGGATTTCAACTTTATGTCATACTTCAAACTCGCCGATACAGTATGTTTTTATGTAACTGTCCAGTGCTGTATCTCACAATCTGAATATTAGATTAAATATTACAAATTAAAAGTAAAGCGCTTGATGAGTCATACCACTGAAAATGTAATTGAATGTGGCTAGCGTTTCTGTGTGCGTCTGGCATTATCTGAGGGTTTTGTGAGCTTACTATACACTGTGTACAAAACATTAGAAACATGACATAGACTGACCAGGTGAATCCACGTGAACGCGATGATCCCTTATTGATGTCACCTGTTAAATCCACTTCAAATCAGTGGAGATGAAAGGGGAGGAGCCAGGTTAAAGAAGGATTTTTAAGCCTTGAGACAATTGAGACATGGATTGTGTATGTGTGCCATTCAGAGGGTCAATGAGCAAAACTAAATATTTAAGCTCCTTTGAATGGGGTATGGTACTAGGTGTCAGGTGTAACGGTTGAGGGGACAGGAGCCCCAGCTGGGGCCCAGGAGGCAGTGCTACCCCAACCAGACCCAGACAGCTCTGTTTCTTTAATAAATGGAAGTGGTAATGATGGGATTTCCTTGCCCAGACAATCAGGCTGCTCCTGTCACTCAATCTAGTGACACTCAGTGTCAAGAACTGCAACGCTGCTGGGCTTTTCACGCTCAACAGTTTCCTATGTGTATCAAGAATGGTCCACCACCCAAAGGACATCCAGCCAACTTTACACAACTGTGGGACGCATTGGTGTCAACATGGGCCAGCATCCCTGTGGAGCGCTTTCAAAATCTTGTAGAGTCCAAGCACCAACAATTTAACGCTGTTCTGAGGGAACAAGGGGGTCCAACTCAATATTAGGAAGGTGTCCTGATACTTTGTACACTCAGTGTGTATCAGCCGCACCAGGGGTGTCAAAGCAAATTCCTGGAGGGACTCAAACCTGCCGATGTTCATCCTGCCCTTTGAATGAGAGTGATTTAGGCTTTGAAATCCAGTAAAAACACTTTGAAATCAATGAAGTACTTCTTTAAGAAGGCTCATACAGTCTATGTCACAGTCTTATGCATAATGACCCTTTACATACTGTGTTTGAGACGGTATGCTACGTACTATAGTCATCATGGACTATATACATTTAGTGATTGTGTTTATGCTATAGGAGTATAGACCCATATCAGTGCCATATAGTAGTTGAGTCAACCTTTCCATCTTAGTGTGTGTGGGCCCAGCTGGCGCCCAGGAGAAAGTGCTACCCCAGCCAGACCCCAGTGTGTGTGGGCCCAGCTGGGGCCCAGGAGGCAGTGCTACCCCAGCCAGACCCCAGTGTGTGTGGGCCCAGCTGGGGCCCAGGAGGCAGTGCTACCTCAACCAGACCCAGACAGCTCTGTTGCTTTAATAAATGGAAGTGGTAATGATGGGATTTCCTTGCCCAGACAATCAGGCTGCTCCTGTCACTCAATCTGACCCGTCATTTTAAAGCAGAGCATGGCTGTGTCACGCTTCCCATACACATCACACCCCCATCATGTGTCCCCCCCTTTTCAACCCAATCCTTTCTTCTTAATTAGTTCTTTTTTTTTTAAATAGCTCTTTGTTCTCTGCCCACGTCTATTTTTATCCCCGTGTTCACGGGAGGAGTCAGAGAGATGACGAGGCTTGGGAGATTTGCTCATCTCCATGGCAACTGTATTATAAGCCTTAACTGTCTAATACGGTCCCCTTTTCCGCTTTCTATGCCTTCTTGGTCCATTCTAATTGTTACTTTGGTGGAGATCAGTATTTTGCCACACCGTTTTCAATTTATGATGCTTTCCCCTGCATCTCTCTCCATGCTGTGTTCCCCCTCACCACCCCCTTCCCCCCAGGGTGGGATTGAGCTGTCTTTTCCTCTCTGAGCCAATGGGCATGCTGTTGTAGAGTAAATATGCGCTATCCCACGCCTCACTCAAAAGATCCGATTGGATGCCATGCATTTTGCGACCAGTGTGAGGCCTTCCTTTGTGAAACGGAACATCTCTGTGTGCTTCGTGCAGGGGTTCCCTCGGTTTTAGACGCATCCGTGTCTCATGACACCTCCTCTCTCAGCAGAAACATGCCACTGTGCATCCAGTGCCTCTCTTTCACCCGCATCCTCGTGGATTGGATCAAATGCACTGTGCAGTACACCACCGTGTCTCTGCTTGGATACCGTATCTATGAGAGTAGGTAATGCCACTTCCTCCTCGGGATATTTGTTTAGTCAGGAGCATTCTCTTCAGCATGCACGTCACTCTACTGCTGGTGCTTAGGCCATTAGTCATCCACTGGTCCTTGTGTTGTCTGCCATCTACTGAGCGTGCGTGGGGGGGTGCACGTGTATACGTGTGGGTGAGTGAGTGAGTGAGTGAGTGAGTGAGTGAGTGAGTGAGTGAGTGAGTGAGTGAGTAAGTGAGTGCCTGTATGTGTACCTGCTAGCGGGGATCCTGATAGTCACGTTGTGGCCGCTGACTGGCAGTACAAACATGGTATAACTAGAGGCTTCAGTGTAGCATTAGAAACGCAACAGCACATCCACACTGATGCATACAGAATCACAGGAGCTATTACTGTATAGACACATTAGAGGGGGAGGTTCAGAGGAGGCGTTCAAATGAAAGGCTAGCAAACAAGACAGAAATAACTCTGGACCATTGAGGCTTATACTGCATGTGTAGACATATACACACACACATACATACACACACCCACACACTTGCAGGGCCTGCAAACCACTGAGTCCTGTGGTAAAAATAGTGAACGTGCAGGCTTTTAAAAGCTAGTGAGATAATTAATTAAGGTAATTATCAGTTGCATCCTGTGCCAGTCTTCCCATGTGATGGTGAGGTGCTGCTGACGGAGCTCACTACTCCTGGGGTACTAAACGCTCTCCTCCTGCTCTCCCTGTGGTCCTCCAGGATGCCGCCAGGTGGCCCTGTCACTGTCCTTCCGTTCTCCATGGCGACGGCCAGCCCCCACCACGTCACCTGCCAATAAGGGAGCAGGTGGACACAGCATGGCCAGCTGTGTGGGTAACGGCTTCACCTGCCACACCTGTCACGCTTCCAGAACTATTACAGACAAAAAATGCATGCACACACACATAATGGTGCACAAAGTACACAAATGTCCAGCAATCTTCATTTTAAACTGAGGTTGCTAGGGTTTACAGAACCAGACTCTGCTTGAACCAGGTTGAAACAAGCACTGTTCTCCCTAAGAATCTCTCAGAGCATATCTGGGGGCATTGGCTGGCCTAGCTGAGTCCAGTTGGATTTCACAGCTAATTGGGTTTTTGAGACTACTACAGTCTATGTACTAACCATATGTTATAGTGTACAGAAAACGACTTATGTGGAATCTATACCTAAGGCAGCTATTTGTATTTGATTGATTTGCTGTTAATTACACAGTAGCATACACTACAGCGCGTTACTTGATGTGGGGAGACTACAGTATGTGTGTTCAATCCATTGTGTAAAGATTGTGTTGGCATTCAGTGTTTGCCTACCTTTCAAAAGAACATATTCACGATGCAGTAAAAGCAAAGTGGCTGCAGTCTGTTGTCCAGAGAAAGAGAGAGAGAGAGAGAGAGAGAGAGTATGCACCTGAATAATCACAGAGTGCATCTCATGCGGCCGACATTATGGGCTTTGGTGAGGGGGTACGACCCCAAACTGGAGTGAGTGACAGTCAGGCAATCTGTAACAGTGTCTGAGGTCACAGCCGCCCATCCTGAAATACGGTCCAATCAATATTGGCAATGAGAAGCGATGTGACGAGTGGTCTATCCACACCTCCGGGCAGAGGGAGGCAGATTCATAAATCAATCCTGTCCTTCAGGTCCTGCTTGTCCCGCAGCACTTAGAACGGCAAGACAAGGCAGATACTGCATGTTAGCAGCTTGGGGACAAATTAGTTTTGTAAAAATTATGCATCCTGGCTCCGGGGGAAAACATATTTTTTTAAAGACATTGTGAACAGAAGTCAGTAGACCAAGAAAATCATTACTGCTGAACCCGCATGAAACTAACTTCTATTAGGCAGCACTTTATAAACCATTGACGCACCAGACAGAGAGGCATATAGACTTGTTTTGAACAGGGAAATGACTTTGATGGAGAATGGAATGATACCAAACTACTGGACCAATGAACAGCACTTCATGTACTGCTATGTGACAAAATTGATAAATTCCATGTGGCGTGAAATGTACAATTCTTTCTTTTTCCCCTCTCTTGGCTTTGCTTACCATCCCTCAGCTTTTATTGCATGATAAATGTGGAGATAGACAGTTGTGCGTCACTTCTGTGCTGCAGTTTGTGTGGAATGATTTAGTGGGTTCTGATGCCCTCTACCTGAAGAGAAAATAGAACCAATGTGAGGCTGTGTCCCTTCTCTCTCCCACTCTGTAAACATAACTTGAGCCATCTCTCACATCTCTCAGATGGCCCAGGATACTTTTCAGTCTCACGGTTTCCACTCAAGTTGCCCCAACAAGGGCAGGTATGTAGAGGACAAATAGAAACTGCTCTGAATCTTCTGCTAATTTCTTGCAGAATAAAAGCACATCAAAACACAAATGCAGGCATAAACAAGACTTATAAACGACATTGGATTAAGCATTATTTTAATTTCATACAACATGAAGGTAGACTAGGTATACTGTGGATTTGGCTATTTCAGCCACACCCGTTGCTGACAGGTGTATGAAATCGAGCACACCACCATGCAATCTCCATAGACAAATGCTGGCAGTAGAATGGCCTTACTGAAGAGCTCATTGACTTTCAAAGTGGCACTGTCATAGGATGCCATCTTTCCAACAAGTCAGTTCGTCAAATTTCTGCCCTGCTAGAGCTGCTCCGGTCAACTGTAAGTGCTGTTATTGCGAAGTGAAAACGTCTAGGAGCAACAATGGCTCAGCTGCAAAGTGGCAGTCCACACAAGCTCACCGAACAGGACTGCCGAGTGCTGAAATGCGTAGCGAGTAAAAATTCTGTCCTCGGTTGCAACACTCACTACCGAGTTCCAAACTGCCTCTGGAAGCAATGTCAGCACAAGAAATGTTCATCGGGAGCTTCATGAAATGCATTTCCATGGTTGAGAAAACGCACACAAGCCTAAGATCACCATGTGCAATGCTAAGCGTCGGCTGGAGTGGTGTAAAGCTCGCCGTCATTGGACTCTGCAGCAGTGGAAACGCGTTCTGTGGAGTGATACTTCACCATCTGGCAGTCCGACGGACGAATCTGGGTTTGGCGGATGCTAGGAGAACGCTACCCTAGTGCCAACTGTAAAATTTGGTGGAGGAGGAATAATGTTCTGGGGCTGTTTTTAGTTTCAGGGAAAGGAAATCTTTACGCCACAGCATACAATGACATTCTAGATAATTCTGTACCTCCATGCACAAAGCGAGGTCCATACAGAAATGGTTTGTCGAGATCGGTGTGGAAGAACTTGACTGGCCTGCACAGAGCCCTGACCTCAAACCCATCAAACACCTTTGGGATGATTTGGAACGGCAACTGAAAGCACAACATCAGTGTCCGACCTCACTAATGCTCTTGTGGCTGAATGGAAGACAGTCCCCGCAGCAATGTTCCAACTTCGAATGGAAAGCCTTCCCATAAGAGTGGAGGCTGTTATACCAGCAAAGGAGGGATCAACTCCAAATGAATGCCCATGATTATAGAATGAGGTGTTCGATGATCAGGTGTTCACATACTTTTGGTCATGTACAGTTGTGTATCATCTTCTCTGACATCTATGAACGTCTTGTGCTTTGATAGGATGTACTCACTGCACAAAAATCACATTTGCCATATGTGTCATATGAATATTGTAATAAATCCATCAGGGGAAATCACAGAAATCCACACGTTGACACATCACACGGGTGACACGTCTTCCCAGGATGTTGTGTTGCTTCTCTCACCCCAGAAGGATAGAGAGCTATGCAAGGGCACATGGCTCTGACCCCTGGTCGCTGAGGTAACCTCTGTTGGGAAATGAATAGAGCGCGTGTGCAGAGGGCTCCCTTAGGATTGTCCTCATCTGCACAAATCAGCACTGTTAGGGTAGGAGTGGCATGTGAAATGACATAGGACTATCTTCAGCCTGAACAACAGACTCATCGGAAATTCATAATAGTCCTGCTGTGGATGAGTAAGATCTCCCACCCCTTTAGAGCTTACAGGAGCTAAGCCTACGGTACTACGGTCTCTCACTGTCTATATGTCTCTCCTATTTTTGTCTCTCTGTACAGTATGTCTCTCTCAGTTTATATACAGTGGGGCAAAAAAGTATTTAGTCAGCCACCAATTGTGCAAGTACTCCCACTTAAAAATATGAGAGAGGCCTGTAATTTTCATCATAGGTACACTTCAACTATTTTACATTTACATTTAAGTCATTTAGCAGACGCTCTTATCCAGAGCGACTTACAAATTGGTGCATTCACCTTATGACATCCAGTGGAACAGTAGTGCATCTAAATCTTTAAGGGGGGGTGAGAGGGATTACTTTATCCTATCCTAGGTATTCCTTAAAGAGGTGGGGTTTCAGGTGTCTCCGGAAGGTGGTGATTGACTCCGCTGTCCTGGCGTCGTGAGGGAGTTTGTTCCACCATTGGGGGGCCAGAGCAGCGAACAGTTTTGACTGGGCTGAGCGGGAACTGTACTTCCTCAGTGGTAGGGAGGCGAGCAGGCCAGAGGTGGATGAACGCAGTGCCCTTGTTTGGGTGTAGGGCCTGATCAGAGCCTGGAGGTACTGAGGTGCCGTTCCCCTCACAGCTCCGTAGGCAAGCACCATGGTCTTGTAGCGGATGCGAGCTTCAACTGGAAGCCAGTGGAGAGAGCGGAGGAGCGGGGTGACGTGAGAGAACTTGGGAAGGTTGAACACCAGACGGGCTGCAGCGTTCTGGATGAGTTGTAGGGGTTTAATGGCACAGGCAGGGAGCCCAGCCAACAGCGAGTTGCAGTAATCCAGACGGGAGATGACAAGTGCCTGGATTAGGACCTGCGCCGCTTCCTGTGTGAGGCAGGGTCGTACTCTGCGGATGTTGTAGAGCATGAAGCTACAGGAACGGGCCACCGCCTTGATGTTAGTTGAGAACGACAGGGTGTTGTCCAGGATCACGCCAAGGTTCTTAGCGCTCTGGGAGGAGGACACAATGGAGTTGTCAACCGTGATGGCGAGATCATGGAACGGGCAGTCCTTCCCCGGGAGGAAGAGCAGCTCCGTCTTGCCGAGGTTCAGCTTGAGGTGGTGATCCGTCATCCACACTGATATGTCTGCCAGACATGCAGAGATGCGATTCTCCACCTGATCATCAGAAGGGGGAAAGGAGAAGATTAATTGTGTGTCGTCTGCATAGCAATGATAGGAGAGACCATGTGAGGTTATGACAGAGCCAAGTGACTTGGTGTATAGCGAGAATGGGAGAGGGCCTAGAACAGAGCCCTGGGGGACACCAGTGGTGAGAGCACGTGGTGTGGAGACGGATTCTCGCCACGCCACCTGGTAGGAGCGACCTGTCAGGTAGGACGCAATCCAAGCGTGGGCCGCGCCGGAGATGCCCAACTCGGAGAGGGTGGAGAGGAGGATCTGATGGTTCACAGTATCGAAGGCAGCCGATAGGTCTAGAAGGATGAGAGCAGAGGAGAGAGAGTTAGCTTTAGCAGTGCTAAGGGCCTCCGTGAGTATGACAGACAAAATGAGAAAATAAAATCCAGAAAATCACATTGTAGGATTTTTAATGAATTTATTTGCAAATTATGGTGGAAAATAAGTATTTGGTCAATAACAAAGGTTTATCTCAATACTTTGTTATATACCCTTTGTTGGCAATGACAGAGGTCAAACATTTTCTGTAAGTCTTCACAAAGTTTTCACACACTGTTGCTGGTATTTTGGCCCATTCCTCCATGCAGATCTCCTCTAGAGCAGTGATGTTTTGGGGCTGTTGCTGGGCAACACGGACTTTGACCCAACACACCTCCAGGCTGTGTAAGGGCTATTTGACCAAGAAGGAGAGTGATAAAGTGATGACCTGGCCTCCACAATCACCAGACCTCAACCCAATTGACATGGTGTGCGATGTCAGTTGTACCACAGAGTGAAAGAAAAGCAGCCAATAAGTGCTCAGCATATGTGGGAACTCCTTCAAGACTGTTGGAAAAGCATTCCAGGTGAAGCTGGTTGAGAGAATGCCAAGAGTGTGCAAAGCTGTCATCAAGGCAAAGGGTGGCTACTTTGAAGAATCTCAAATAAAACATATATTTGGATTTGTTTAACACTTTTTTGGTCACTACATGATTCCATATGTGTTATTTCATAGTTTTGATGTCTTCACTATTATTCTACAATGTAGAAATAGTAAAAATAAAGAAAAGCCCTTGAATGAGTAAGTGTGTCCAAACTTTTGACTGGTACTGTATATACAATTAAAACTCATTTTTCAATTACTCCACAAATGTCTTGTTAACAAACTATAGTTTTAGCAAGTCGGTTAGGACATCTACTTTGTGCATGACACAAGTATTTTTTCCAACGATTGTTTACAGACAGATTATTTAACTTATAATTCACTGTATCACAAATCCAGTGGTTCAGAAGTTTACATACATTAAGTTGACTGTGCCTTTAAACAGCTTGGAAAATTCCAGAAAATTATGTCATGGCTTTAAAACCTTCTGATAGGCTAATTGACATCATTCGAGTCAATTGGAGGTGTACTTGTGGATTTATTTCAAGGCCTACCTTCAAACTCAGTGCCTCTTTGCTTGACATCATGGGGAAATCAAAATAAATCAGCCAAGACATCGTAGACCTCAGAAAAACAATTATAGACCTCCACAAGTCTGGTTCATCATTGGGAGCAATTTCCAAACGCCTGAAGGTACCACGTTCATCTGTACAAACAATAGTCCGCAAGTATAAACACCATGGAACCACGCAGGCGTCATACCACTCAGGAAGGAGATTTACTTTGGTGCGAAAAGTCCAAATCAATCCTAGAACAACAGCAAAGGACCTCCGTGAAGATGCTGGAGGAAACCGGTACAAAAGTATCTATGTCCACAGTAAAACGAATCCTATACCGACATAACCGGAAAGGCCGCTCAGCAAGAAAGAAGCCACTGCTCCAAAACTGCCATAACAATCCACACTACGGTTTGCAACTGCACATGCGGACAAAGATCATACTTTTTAGAGAAATGTCCTCTGGTGTGATGAAACAAAAATAGAACTGTTAGGCCATAATGACCATCGTTATGTTTGTAGGGAAAAGGGGGGGGGGGGCTTGCAAGCCGAAAAACACCATCCCAACTGTGAAGCACGGGGGTGGCAGCATCATGTTGTGGGGATGCTTTGCGGCAAGAGGGACTGGTGCACGTCACAGAAGAGATGGCGTCACGAGGAAGGAAAATGATGTGGATATATTGAAGCAACATCTCAAGACATCAGTCAGGAAGTTAAAGCTTGGTCGCAAATGGGTCTTCCAAATGGACAATGACCCCAAGCATACTTCCAAAGTTGTGACAAAATGGCTTAAGGAAAACAAAGTCCAAGGTATTGGAGTGGCCATCACAAAGCCCTGACCTCAATCCGATAGAAAGTGTGTGCGAGCAAGGAGGCCTACAAACCTGACTCGGTTACACCAGCTATGTCAGGAGGAATGGGCCAAAATTCAGACAATTTATTGTGGGAAGCTTGTGGAAGGCTACCTAAAATAATTTGATCCAAGTTAAACCATTTTAAAGGCAATGCTACCAAATGCTTATTGAGTGTATGTAATCTTCTGACCCACTGGGAATGTGATGAAAGAAATAAAAGCTGAAATAAATCGTTATCTCTACTATTATGGTGACATTTCACATTCTTAAAATAAAGTGGTGATCCTAACTGACCTAAAACGGGGAATTTGTACTAGGATTAAATGTCAGGAATTGTGAAAAACTGAGTTTAAATGTATTTGGCTAAGGTGTATGTAAACTTCCACTTCAACTGTATATATAGGAGTTTATATACCAAGTAAAGCAAAAATAAGCCCTAGGGAAAGTGCTGCAACTAATTTAGTGGCCACTGAAGGCTGCATTACGGAAGAATGAATAATCAGGCTTCAAGACTAATTCAACTGAACATCTCAGAGGAATCTCTCTCTCGTGTGTGTATGTGTGTGTGGGGGGGTCATGTGAAGGAAATACTATAACCACCCCTATTGTGTACATGTCACTATTGTCTAGACATGTACACATGTTCATGAATTTCAATAGATGGTCGTAATCACCCCCAGACACACCTGGCTAATTTGATGGGTCATGTAATAATCCGGCCGAAGTGGACTCTTTTGTTTAGACATGTAGCTAGCTAGCTAAACAATGAACCAACATAATCCCATACTACTACCAATACAAACATTGGCATAGCTGTAGTATGAATCTGCAGGTAGCTAATGATAATAATCTGGGTTCAATGTTAGCTAGATTTCTGATTCTAATAATATTACCACACAGATCATATACAACGTTAGCTGGCGAGCTAGCCAGCTAACGTTTGCTAGCTAACTAACAATAAAAACGACTTTCTGACTAAATTTGAAACTTGTATCTGAAAATGTAGCAAGACTCTTACCCGTATATATGGATGAATGCTTCATGGCAGACTGGAACCATTTAACTCTGTTTTGTTTGTAGCTACATCTTGTTTGGCCAGCGTTGTGTCAAGTCACTCCGGTTCACACTGATCTGTCGATAGCGCCTGCTAAATTCAGGGCATCAATGTTGTTGAGAAAAGTAGCTAAACCTTTGTAGTCCTCGATGGCTAACGGTATATCTTTCAAAAAACGGCACGGTAGAAAGGACTGTCAACACATAGTGAACAGCTCACGTTATAGACAGAAGCATGCTACATGGCAGACCAATCCAAACGCATCTCCCGCCATGGCCAGACCATCCATTATCTCAGCCAATCATGGCTAGTGGGAAGGTTCCTTACTTTTTCCATGGCTAAACCAACTAGGCTCGTAATTTAACAATTCTATTCGTATTTATGGATGAAATACACATTTGTTGATAAGGCACATGACATGTTCCAGAAGGCATTTCTGCCCAAAAAAAAGCATTTTGATCAAAAATAAATGTTTACGTTCAAATGGCTCTCCTGTGAAGTGACGTACGACATACGCCTAGTTTCCTGAAACGAGTCACATATATATATGGGGGATTGGGAAATGATGCAGACAGTTACATTGATAGAAGACACAATCTGTCTGCAATATTAAAGCTGATCTACTCCATAAACAACAACAAAAACCTAGCTAAAACAAAAAGCTTAGTTTGGGTTAACTGTTTTGAACTCGAAGCACAGATAGGACACATGAAATTCATTTCTTAGGCATTAATCATGCAAACACTTTTTTTTTATTGTGGCACGGCGTCAGCGAGATTCAAACCTATGAGTTTCTGTTTTCTATCGATGGCATTACAAAGCTCTTACAAAGCTGTTCATTTTAGTGTAGTCAAACAGACCCCATTTCAAAGAAACAAGCACTCATTAAGTTAAGGTGTGGCCAATTAGTTGAGGCGGCCAACACACCTGAACAAACTTAATAAGATAGATCAGGGGTCTCCAACCCTGTCCTGGAGGGCTACCTGGTTCAGCTTACCAACCAGCTAATTATTAGGTCAGGTCAGCTAGATCATGTTTGTAGTGAAAACCTACTGTACAGGATGGTAGCTCTCCAGGAACAGGGTTGGAGATAGAGTATAGATAGAATTTTGTTGATGCTGAGAATGGAATGTTTTTAAATACCTTTAAGAACATGACTTTAAATTGAACCATGAGGAAACCTGTAGGAAAAGTTATGCTAACTGAAATTCCCACAAAGAAACATATGGTTCTCAGAACGTTATGTGCTAGCTGGGTATCCTGTGCCATTCCCAGGATGTTGTGGGAAGGTTGTACGCAAAATAAGCATTGGACAACCACGCTCTCACCAAGCTCTAAGAAACAGATGGTTCTCAGAACGTTATGTGCTCCTGCATTACAATCCCATGAGCCATTTACAACCAGAAAACCTCTCAGTCCAATTTCTTGTTCCAAAATATATGGTGACATTCATACAGAGGTTATTTTCCAAATCAGTGATTCCTATCTGCAACATATTGTTATTTGATTTCGTAACAGTATGAGCTGAATACTGGAAAACCTGATTGAAGGCTGGCTCCCAAATGCATCTATACTTGACTCAAACAGGAGCTCCCTGGGGACGACAAACCAAAAGGAATGCAACATTAGGCCCTACATCCTAATAAACTAGGAACATCTAGCTGGAGGTACCACAGCATCTCTTTCCCGCATTTTTTTTTAGGTAATAGGAACTCAGTAATCTCTAGAGGTCCTGTACTTTAGTACTTCGTAATTGCAGAGAATCTAAGAAGCTGCTTGAGTTGAACCATTGGGTTCATGCATACCAAAGATTGCCACTCTAAAATACTATGATCACTGCTATGGCTACAAATCAAACATGTAAGAATGTGTATGATTAAAGTTATACGCATTTTTTTTACATTTGAGATTCAAATGTATGCAATTAGAAGCAGTCAGATATCAAGAGCTTGGGACTATAAGGTTCTATCTGCATTTTTGTCAAAATTGAGTTATTGACGTAGCCTTGTTCTGTTCCATGTTCTCTACCTACTGTATATAATATCGCTGACACCATTCAAACCAATGAGGGTTCGGAATTTTAATGCCAATTATCTCAGAATCATCTTTTTGCCGATAGAACCTTACAGAACCAGGCTACAGTATATTGCCTTTATGAAAAGTAATGACTCAACAGGAAGGCAAAACAAAGCACATAGAGCAGCCAATGTTTCGTCACTTTGCTGAATACCGCAGTCAAGAACAGATTGATTGGTCAAAATGTTTAATATCACAAGACTATATGGTTTATATACTCTATAGTTATGTTGAATTAAGACCCCTGAGATCGCCTTAGTGTCCTTTTAGTTCTTCACAGAGAATTTCCCCATCCCCATTCTCTCCCTCTCCCAAAAATCCAACACCTACTGTAAGTCAAAACATGGGGAAAACGCGTGTCATTTCCCACATGCCTGTGTAACATGAACAGTGACTAAACTACCCCCTATCCTAGGCCTCTCCACCCTCATCCCCCCTTTTTATTTTCATTGCAATATTATGCAGAATGATTTATCTTGGGGACTTTAAACGTTGACCTTTTGCAAGGTGCCAGAGTCCCCGGACAAAGCAGCAGTAAGATTAATGTGGCAGATCTCTTGATGGGCCAGTGTGTGTCGAGGACTCTCAGAGGACTCCATACAGTCTATACATCGAAACGTCTCACCTCGGCCTCACATAGCAAAGCCTGGCAGGGTGTCACTGTCACTCTCACCTAGGACCCCAGTGCTGCTCTGCTGGACTTGGACACTGGTGTGCCTGCCTGCCTCCTCCACTCCGTCTCCTGTTCCATTTCACTTCTGTGAGACAACTTGCTGTGAGAAAAGTTGGTGGTGACTACTGGTTACAGGTACTAGGCGAGGGAAATGTCCACTTAGTTTTTTGTTTTTGTCACTCAGAACCGGGAGTTGGCATACGGGCTTCTTGCTCCGGGCTCTGAGTTACAAATACAAAACACATTGTGGACATGTATCCCTCGCTTTGTATCTGTAACCGCAAACTTCAACGTCATTTATCTTCAAGTTAAAAGACTAATATAAACATTCCCTTGCATCGCCGCAGAGGCGAGCTTTGCCAGCTGCGTTGAGGTTTTGGGTCATCTCAGACTTTTTCTAATACAACAGCTCAGATGGCCTATGTTAAATGGCAAGTTGTGACGCTAGCAAGCTAGCTAGACCCAGAACTTATAGGTACATTAGGCTAAGCTAGCTAGACCCAGAACTTATAGGTACATTAAGCTAAGCTAGCTAGACCCAGAACTTATAGGTACATTAGGCTAAGCATGATCAGCCCAAAATTGGAAGAGGCACTGAAATTACACATAATTGAGGCACATTTGCCCTGCTACTATATCATTCCAGCACCTTACTCACATAACCACCTAGAGTATGCTGGCTTGCTAGCCAATTGAGGTTTTGAGTAATCTCAGCCATTTTCTAATCAAATGCTAGCCAGCTAATTCCTGTTAGCACACAGACAAAGAGTTCATGGGCACATTAGGCTTCAGAAGCCAGCTGGTTAGCTATGATTTCACCATGGGCAACGACAACTGGCAACTACTTCATTTTCAGTCATGTTCAACTTATAGCTAGTTTATCCATTGACCACAACGTTAAGGAGGATCACTGACTGAAATGTAGCTAGCTAGAAATGATAGTGAAACCATCATAGGACAAGACTGTATGAAATGTAGGGGGAAGGATGCGCATAGAATCCTCCTGTATTCTGCTAGAATGACACTTAGGCACAGTGTGATCACTGAGCAGGCGTGGACTTGCCTTCTATCCCTCCTCCAATAATCACTGAATATCACACCTACATAGAAATACATAGATGGATTAAGAAATTCCATCTGCTCCGGTGCATGGCATTGTGAGAGGATGTCGTTATTAGTCATCTAAACTGTTTCTAGTGGGATTTCAATCCAATCATCATCGCCATGTGAAAACTGTGGGTCAACATTTGGAGAGCCGTTAGTTTGATTATGTGTGAATATGTCGCTCATTCACATTATTTGTTGTCGTTTTACCCTGCACTTGAGGGCTGTTTTAAGGAAGATCCTTCCACCAATCTTTTTTTTTAATACACTTCCTCCTCATCGGTATGCTAGCTGTGCCCAACACAGACTGTGATTGTTTTGTGTAATCCAGCCGTGCTCTGCATGGCCTGTCAAATTAATGAATCATCAGTCATCAGGTATTATGGGAGAAAGGGAGGCTTGTTTAACTGCCACCTCCCCCCAATCTACCCCCCCCCCCCCCCACCCCCACCCCCCCTATCAATGTATTGATCCACCCGCAATGAACGTGGCCAATGAGGCATAGGCGGTACAGTAGATAGGCCAGGTTAAAATCACATCAATCTCAATTCATTTTAGGAGCCTTTCTGACTAAATAAACATTGTAGCGGCGCAGGGATGAACACAGTGGCTCTGACCGTTCTGCTGTCCACCTAGACTAGCCTTGGTGAATAGCCCTTGCCCCTCCACCTCACACCCCCACCCCCATATCCACAGTGCCTGAGGAGAAATGTGAAAAGCGTGTCATCCCTGAGAAACATCTCCAAATATAACTGGGCTCACAGTGGAAGCTGATGCGTGGATGGATGTACAGGGCTGTGCTTTGCAACGATAAAAGGAGATGCTCCACAGGATTGATTATTTTACACTCTTCACACTCTGATCTCATGTCTCGTGCACCAATGGAGCAGTCTCAATGTAGACATGGTGACCTTGGAATGACACATTTGCTGTCCTTTTTTCCAATGCCCATATTGATTCAGCTATAAAGCAAAGTTATTGTGCATTACTGTAGGAGAGGACATTCAATTTGAGACCAATGGTGTCTGTATCATCCTGATTTAACCGTAGAATGGGAGCTTTGCATTCTATAGTAAAGCACTGATTACTGGACTCCTGCCATATAAGAATGTTTACATTCGTCTGCCCTTGTTATAAAAGACCAAGTCTCAAATCTAGACATACAGCGCATTTGGGGATATGTCAAATTATATTTCAATAGGCTGTCAGTCATCTACCAACAAATAAGTCCAGATGGATATTTTATGATGATGGCAATTTCCAACAGCCTTCCTGGAAGAAAATAGAATATTGTCCTGATCTACGATTTCTGGCGAAGTCATAACACATGATAAGATTCCTTTTGTATTGAGGTCGCCTTGCTGGGCAAGGTGATTCATGAATTTAAAAAACACAAGGCTGCTTTTGGTAAACAGCTACTAAAGGGTTTAAGTATCCGTTTAAAATGTACGGCTAGGACAATGAAGTCACCCCTCCGCCTCTGATATTTGATTCCATCCTAATGATCTTGTCCTAAATCATTTTACAAGCACTACAATGTTTGTGAATATATATTGTATGATGGTGAGTGTGATTCCTGTTGACCTCTGTGACCAGGGATGCCTGCCCTGAGGGATGCCTGCCCTGAGGGATGCCTGCCCTGAGGAATGCCTGCCCTGAGGGATGCCTGCCCTGAGGGATGACCGTGTCCACCACAACAGATGTCTGATTGGTTGATGCATGCTGGTCTTGATTCCACACATACCTGTAACTATGCAATGTCCCTCTCCTACTGTATCATGACCATAAACAAAAGGCACTACTGTAGCACCGCCAGACATCAAATGAACAACTATTCATTGTGCTGAGACCATATCCTACCTCTACCTTCCCATACCGACCATCCCCCAACTGTCCCATAAAGGTTTTCACACATGAAACACAGTCATATATCATCATCACAGTACGAGCGGCTGTATGGCCTCTACAACCTACAGTAAACTGTATGCTGTCTCTACAGACAAACAGGAGAAACCTCTGGTCCCCTGTTTTCTCTGGCCCCTGTGATAATGGCTAGTGGTCATCACATTATACTCTGCCTGCCCGACAATGTCACAGAGCATCTCTCTCGTTTGCTGCACAACTCTATTCACAGCACCTCCGCAATGATCCACAATAGCCACCTAATCGTGTAACACAGGGTAGAGTTGAGCGATCTCGTCAATTAGAAATTCCCACATGAGGATGGGATCCCAAAAGGAACTCTAGCGAATGATTAACCCATTGTGGCCTGCTTGCAGCTCTGTAATTATGCCCCCATGTGTGTTGGAGGCAGATGCTAAAATCCATCCCTTCCTAATTAACCTCTGCTGACACGGCTCAGAAACGGATAGAATGGAGCATTTCACAGCTGACATGCTGGCCTAGGCTCAAGTCATGAATCGACTGATCCACAGTGAAATTGCGACATTTCTTTGCTGATTGCAATCGATATTTGATACTTTTTTTCTAAAGAAAGAGAGAAGAACAACAAACATGATAGCTAAGTCCTTTGTGTTATTTCTCTGTTTGTGTGTGTGTGTGTGTGTGTGTGTGTGTGTGTGTGTGTGTGTGTGTGTGTGTGTGTGTGTGTGTGTGTGTGTGTGTGTGTATTCACACCTCCTCATTTTGACATAGGTAGAGCAGGCTTCATTTTCCCAAAGAATCAGGTGGAAGGTTAGGAATGTGGTTGAGCTGTAGAGTGAATTCCCTGGGACAGGGTTGGAATAGGAGGGGTTAGAGAGGTGAGCAGGCCCTTTTAGTCTTCACTTATGGACAGAAAGCCCCTCTATGGAGTGCTGTGAGTCACCAGAGGGAAGGGTTTTTACACAGAACACACTGTGCTCTGTCCCCGCTCTCTCACCCACAAACCCATGCTTTGCCAGACAGTACTAGTCCCAATGGACCTAAAAAAGCTATAAAATGCATCTCAAAATATGTATGAATCCAAATCCATTTATCACTGCGGTTTCTAAGTTCTGTAGCGATGGTGAATGTTGTAAAACCTATAGGACCAGATTTGCAGACTGAAGCATAAAAGTACATTTGGGCAGCACTAGATATTATTTACTTGCCATTGGCATGGAGAGTACTTAATGGCAAAGAAAAAACATGTTATTCTGCTTAGAGAGGGTACCAGGTTAGATGGTTATGTGCAGGTCTATCTTGCATCTCCATATTACTGTCCTATGGCTCTTTTGAATTTGCTTTATGAGATGTATGGCAGTTTATGGCACACAAAACACACAATACAGACTTTCAAAATACAAACTCTGGACTTATGTAGCCACTATTGTTCATTGATAATGGAACCATTAGGAGTATCCATCAAAGTAAAGAATAACAAACACAATTGTGTGTGTGTGTGTGTGTGTGTGTGTGTGTGTGTGTGTGTGTGTGTGTGTGTGTGTGTGTGTGTGTGTGTGTGTGTGTGTGTGCGTGTCAGAGAAGGGATGTGTGTAAACGTCATCACAACCTTCTATCTCTCCTCCCCTCTTCACTCACTATGACTCCCAGGCACATTCCGTAACGTCTCATCCATATCCCGTGAAGGAATGAATCCATCAAGTATTCTGTTATTATTGGTCGTGTGTATGAACGCTGTAAATCCACAGTGTATAGTAAGCCCACAGAATATAGAGCAAAGCATTATGTCCCCCCTACTTCTCCACTGCCTGGACCTCATATCTCCATGGTTATCCCCACATGCAGCCCCAGTCCCAGTCGCACTCCTCTGAATCTGAAAGAGACAGAGATGGAGAGTGGGGAGGAGGACATGGGGATGGGGTGGGGGGGCTGCAGGTGGATACTCCTCACTCTTTGTGGTAATGCTTTTAAATGCAGCTATGTATGCTGGAAAGCCTCTGCTCACTGAATTTCAAAATACCTCCAGCACCATTGTTTTTTTTTCCTCCTCTGTGTACCAAATACAAGCTGCAAGCAGTCACGCTGCTGTTTCCATGGCAATATATATCTGTGAGAGGAATTCATTAACCCTTTCTCGCAGGGGTTCCGCGCAGAAATCCCACGTAGAATACATATAGGCAAACAGACAGGGATGCTTCTATTTACGGAAGCCTTCTCACATTTGATACATGATAGTAAATCCATGCAGGCTTTATTTTTGGTCATGGCACATTTGGCTAACTTCTGTAGTTTTCATGAATTTACATGATATTAGTATAGACAAGCCTTGATGAATTTATTCAAATTCAAACTAGCTAGAAAGAGAGCCTGTTAGGTGTGTATTGAGTCTA
The DNA here is from genome assembly GCF_034236695.1 of Oncorhynchus nerka. Classification (NCBI taxonomy): domain Eukaryota; kingdom Metazoa; phylum Chordata; class Actinopteri; order Salmoniformes; family Salmonidae; genus Oncorhynchus; species Oncorhynchus nerka. Next base: position 55,880,865 of record NC_088405.1, read on the forward strand.
AATTTAAAGGAAAGAAAATCCATTAGAATGGTCTTAATTTCCCATGATCCATCCAGGTAAAATGTGCATCAAGACTAACACTGTGTTAAACATGCCAGCTGTGAATAGAGGGTTAAGAGAATGTCCAGATTTAGCCCTTTGCCTCTTTAAGTCGGGTTCACATTACAGATAGATAGAGATTGGCTCAAAATGTATAATAAACAAAGTGCTGGCTGAAGTGCAGCTTGTCAAAGAGAAAGAGAGAGAGAGGAGAGAAAGAGAGAAAGAGGAGAGACAGAGAGAGAGAGGGGAGAGAGATAGAGAGCGAGGCAGAGGTGAGAGAGAGAGAGAGAGAGAGAGAGAGAGAGAGAGTGAGAGAGAGAGATAGAGAGAGAGAGAGGAGAGAGAGAGGAGGGAGGAGTAAGAGAGGAGAGACTGGGAGAGAGAGAGAGGAGAGAAAGGAGAGAAAGAGGAGAGAGAGAGAGAGAGATAGATGAGAGAGAGATGAGAAAGAGAGAGAGAGAAAGAGAGAAAGAGGTGAGAGAGAGAGGAGAGACAGAGAGCGAGAGAGAGGTGAGAGAGAGAGAGAGAGGAGATAAAGAAGAGAGAGAGAGGAGAGAGAGAAAGAGGAGAGAGGAGTAAAAGAGGAGAGAGAGAGGAGTAAGAGAGGAGAGACTGGGAGAGAGAGAGAGGTGAGAGAGGAGTAAGAGAGGAGAGACTGGGAGAGAGAGAGGTGAGAGACGAATAAGAGAGGAGAGACTGGGAGAGAGAGAGAGGTGAGAGAGGAGTAAGAGAGGAGAGACTGGGAGAGAGAGAGAAATACACACACAACACAGGCACCCAAGCAGATAGGTATGTACACACACACACACACACATGACACCTCACTGATGATTACCCAGCAGATTGCTTAAGACATGGGGGCGTAAGTGAACACAACACCTGAGGTTTCACAGACATCAGTCCCCTGCCTGTTCATCTGGCTCAGTAGCCACTCTTATGTGTGTGTGTGTGTGTGTGTGTGTGTGTGTGTGTGTGTGTGTGTGTGTGTGTGTGTGTGTGTGTGTGTACAGTAGGTGTATATGTGTGTGAACACGTGATTTTGCACTTGAGCCTGCATGTGCCTGCTTGCGCATATGTGCTAGTGTATGAAGCAACATGACTTGACTTGTGCACAAAATATACCCCATCGACACAACAATGACTTCTCTGAATATGGTTCAATAATGATAGACCATTGCAAAGATTAACCTTTTGTTTGCCCTTTACAAATACTTAATTATTCATGTGTTTTGAATTAATGGATGCCATGTCTGTATAACGAAAGGTTTATAAATTGAGAGGGAACAGGGTTGAGTATAGGGAAGATAACACAGACATACATTCTGCACGTTTGGATTGTCTTACACATTTTCTGTCACTAACATGAATCAAGTTTAAGGCGGAGCCACATGGCCATATCCCAGCTAACTTCTGGAGTAGGTCACATCACATGATGCGGTGAGGTGTGTAGTGTCCTGGCTCAGAGGACAGCTGTGTGTTTAAGGTCAGGTAGTAAGCTTTCTGGAAGGAGCTGGTCAGGTATGGGCAAGTACAGTTTAACAGTGTGGTGTCTGGAGGGAGGTGGTTCTATATGGGGAATACAGCGTGGTGTCTGGAGGGAAGTGGTTCTATATGGGGAGTACAGTGGGATGTCTGGAGGAGGTGGTTCTATATGGGGAGTACAGTGTGGTGTCTGGAGGGAAGTGGTTCTATATGGGGAGTACAGTGGGATGTCTGGAGGAGGTGGTTCTATATGGGGAGTACAGCGTGGTGTCTGGAGGGAGGTGGTTCTATATGGGGAGTACAGCGTGGTGTCTGGAGGCAGGTGGTTCTATATGGGGAGTACAGTGTGGTGTCTGGAGGGAGGTGGTTCTATATGGGGAGTACAGTGTGGTGTCTGGAGGGAGGTGGTTCTATATGGGGAGTACAGTGTGGTGTCTGGAGGCAGGTGGTTCTATATGGGGAGTACAGTGTGGTGTCTGGAGGGAGGTGGTTCTATATGGGGAGTACAGTGTGGTGTCTGGAGGGAGGTGGTTCTATATGGGGAGTACAGTGTGGTGTCTGGAGGGAGGTGGTTCTATATGGGGAGTACAGTGGGATGTCTGGAGGGAGGTGGTTCTATATGGGGAGTACAGCGTGGTGTCTGGAGGGAAGTGGTTCTATATGGGGAGTACAGTGGGATGTCTGGAGGGAGGTGGTTCTATATGGGGAGTACAGCGTGGTGTCTGGAGGCAGGTGGTTCTATATGGGGAGTACAGTGTGGTGTCTGGAGGGAGGTGGTTCTATATGGGGAATACAGCGTGGTGTCTGGAGGGAGGTGGTTCTATATGGGGAATACAGTGTGGTGTCTGGAGGCAGGTGGTTCTATATGGGGAATACAGCGTGGTGTCTGGAGGGAGGTGGTTCTATACGGGGAGTACAGTGGGATGTCTGGAGGGAGGTGGTTCTATATGGGGAGTACAGCGTGGTGTCTGGAGGGAAGTGGTTCTATATGGGGAGTACAGTGGGATGTCTGGAGGGAGGTGGTTCTATATGGGGAGTACAGCGTGGTGTCTGGAGGCAGGTGGTTCTATATGGGGAGTACAGTGTGGTGTCTGGAGGCAGGTGGTTCTATATGGGGAATACAGCGTGGTGTCTGGAGGGAGGTGGTTCTATATGGGGAGTACAGCGTGGTTTCTGGAGGGAGGTGGTTCTATATGGGGAGTACAGCGTGGTGTCTGGAGGCAGGTGGTTCTATATGGGGAGTACAGTGTGGTGTCTGGAGGCAGGTGGTTCTATATGGGGAATACAGCGTGGTGTCTGGAGGGAGGTGGTTCTATACGGGGAGTACAGTGGGATGTCTGGAGGGAGGTGGTTCTATATGGGGAGTACAGTGTGGTGTCTGGAGGGAAGTGGTTCTATATGGGGAGTACAGTGGGATGTCTGGAGGGAGGTGGTTCTATATGGGGAGTACAGCGTGGTGTCTGGAGGCAGGTGGTTCTATATGGGGAGTACAGTGTGGTGTCTGGAGGCAGGTGGTTCTATATGGGGAATACAGCGTGGTGTCTGGAGGGAGGTGGTTCTATATGGGGAGTACAGCGTGGTGTCTGGAGGCAGGTGGTTCTATATGGGGAGTACAGCGTGGTGTCTGGAGGCAGGTGGTTCTATATGGGGAGTACAGCGTGGTGTCTGGAGGGAGGTGGTTCTATATGGGGAGTACAGCGTGGTGTCTGGAGGGAGGTGGTTATATATGGGGAGTACAGTGTGGTGTCTGGAGGGAGGTGGTTCTATATGGGGAGTACAGTGTGGTGTCTGGAGGGAGGTGGTTCTATATGGGGAGTACAGCGTGGTGTCTGGAGGGAGATGGTTCTATATGGGGAGTACAGTGTGGTGTCTGGAGGGAAGTGGTTCTATATGGGGAGTACAGTGTGGTGTCTGGAGGGAGGTGGTTCTATATGGGGAGTACAGTGTGGTGTCTGGAGGGAAGTGGTTCTATATGGGGAGTACAGCGTGGTGTCTGGAGGGAAGTGGTTCTATATGGGGAGTACAGCGTGGTGTCTGGAGGCAGGTGGTTCTATATGGGGAGTACAGTGTGGTGTCTGGAGGGAGGTGGTTCTATATGGGGAGTACAGCGTGGTGTCTGGAGGGAGGTGGTTATATATGGGGAGTACAGTGTGGTGTCTGGAGGGAGGTGGTTCTATATGGGGAGTACAGCGTGGTGTCTGGAGGCAGGTGGTTCTATATGGGGAGTACAGCGTGGTGTCTGGAGGCAGGTGGTTCTACATGGGGAGTACAGTGTGGTGTCTGGAGGGAGGTGGTTCTATATGGGGAGTACAGCGTGGTGTCTGGAGGGAGGTGGTTCTATATGGGGAGTACAGTGTGGTGTCTGGAGGGAGGTGGTTCTATATGGGGAGTACAGCGTGGTGTCTGGAGGGAGATGGTTCTATATGGGGAGTACAGTGTGGAGTCTGGAGGGAAGTGGTTCTATATGGGGAGTACAGTGTGGTGTCTGGAGGGAAGTGGTTCTATATGGGGAGTACAGCGTGGTGTCTGGAGGGAAGTGGTTCTATATGGGGAGTACAGCGTGGTGTCTGGAGGGAGGTGGTTATATATGGGGAGTACAGTGTGGTGTCTGGAGGGAGGTGGTTCTATATGGGGAATACAGCGTGGTGTCTGGAGGGAGGTGGTTCTATATGGGGAGTACAGCATGGTGTCTGGAGGGAGGTGGTTCTATATGGGGAATACAGTGTGGTTTCTGGAGGGAGGTGGTTCTATATGGGGAGTACAGCGTGGTGTCTGGAGGGAGGTGGTTCTATATGGGGAGTACGGTGTGGTTTCTGGAGGGAGGTGGTTCTATATGGGGAGTACGGTGTGGTTTCTGGAGGGAGGTGGTTCTATATGGGGAGTACAGCGTGGTGTCTGGAGGGAGGTGGTTCTATATGGGGAGTACGGTGTGGTTTCTGGAGGGAGGTGGTTCTATATGGGGAATACAGTGTGGTTTCTGGAGGGAGGTGGTTCTATATGGGGAGTACAGCGTGGTGTCTGGAGGGAGGTGGTTCTATATGGGGAGTACGGTGTGGTTTCTGGAGGGAGGTGGTTCTATATGGGGAGTACAGCGTGGTGTCTGGAGGGAGGTGGTTCTATATGGGGAATACAGCGTGGTGTCTGGAGGGAGGTGGTTCTATATGGGGAGTACAGCGTGGTGTCTGGAGGCAGGTGGTTCTATATGGGGAGTACAGTGTGGTGTCTGGAGGGAAGTGGTTCTATATGGGGAGTACAGCGTGGTGTCTGGAGGGAAGTGGTTCTATATGGGGAGTACAGCGTGGTGTCTGGAGGGAGGTGGTTCTATATGGGGAGTACAGCGTGGTGTCTGGAGGGAGGTGGTTCTATATGGGGAATACAGCGTGGTGTCTGGAGGGAGGTGGTTCTATATGGGGAGTACAGCGTGGTGTCTGGAGGGAGGTGGTTCTATATGGGGAATACAGTGTGGTTTCTGGAGGAGGTGGTTCTATATGGGGAGTACAGCGTGGTGTCTGGAGGGAGGTGGTTCTATATGGGGAGTACGGTGTGGTTTCTGGAGGGAGGTGGTTCTATATGGGGAGTACGGTGTGGTTTCTGGAGGAGGTGGTTCTATATGGGGAGTACACCGTGGTGTCTGGAGGAGGTGGTTCTATGGGGAGTACGGTGTGGTTTCTGGAGGGAGGTGGTTCTATATGGGGAGTACAGTGTGGTGTCTGGAGGGAGGTGGTTCTATATGGGGAATACAGCGTGGTGTCTGGAGGAGGTGGTTCTATATGGGGAGTACAGCATGGTGTCTGGAGGGAGGTGGTTCTATATGGGGAATACAGTGTGGTTTCTGGAGGGAGGTGGTTCTATATGGGGAGTACAGCGTGGTGTCTGGAGGGAGGTGGTTCTATATGGGGAGTACAGTGTGGTTTCTGGAGGGAGGTGGTTCTATATGGGGAGTACGGTGTGGTTTCTGGAGGAGGTGGTTCTATATGGGGAGTACAGCGTGGTGTCTGGAGGGAGGTGGTTCTATATGGGGAGTACGGTGTGGTTTCTGGAGGGAGGTGGTTCTATATGGGGAGTACAGCGTGGTGTCTGGAGGAGGTGGTTCTATATGGGGAGTACAGTGTGGTTTCTGGAGGAGGTGGTTCTATATGGGGAATACAGTGTGGTTTCTGGAGGGAGGTGGTTCTATATGGGGAGTACAGCGTGGTGTCTGGAGGGAGGTGGTTCTATATGGGGAGTACGGTGTGGTTTCTGGAGGGAGGTGGTTCTATATGGGGAGTACAGCGTGGTGTCTGGAGGGAGGTGGTTCTATATGGGGAATACAGCGTGGTGTCTGGAGGGAGGTGGTTCTATATGGGGAGTACAGCGTGGTGTCTGGAGGCAGGTGGTTCTATATGGGGAGTACAGCGTGGTGTCTGGAGGCAGGTGGTTCTATATGGGGAGTACAGCGTGGTGTCTGGAGGGAGGTGGTTCTATATGGGGAGTACAGCGTGGTGTCTGGAGGGAGGTGGTTCTTTATGGGGAGTACAGTGTGGTGTCTGGAGGGAGGTGGTTCTATATGGGGAATACAGCGTGGTGTCTGGAGGGAGGTGGTTCTATATGGGGAGTACAGCGTGGTGTCTGGAGGGAGGTGGTTCTATATGGGGAGTACAGCGTGGTGTCTGGAGGGAGGTGGTTCTTTATGGGGAGTACAGTGTGGTGTCTGGAGGGAGGTGGTTCTATATGGGGAATACAGCGTGGTGTCTGGAGGGAGGTGGTTCTATATGGGGAGTACAGTGGGATGTCTGGAGGCAGGTGGTTCTATATGGGGAGTACAGCGTGGTGTCTGGAGGCAGGTGGTTCTATATGGGGAGTACAGCGTGGTGTCTGGAGGGAAGTGGTTCTATATGGGGAGTACAGCGTGGTGTCTGGAGGGAGGTGGTTCTATATGGGGAGTACAGCGTGTTGTCTTGAGGCTGGTGGTTCTATATGGGGAGTACAGCGTGGTGTCTGGAGGGAGGTGGTTCTATATGGGGAATACAGCATGGTGTCTGGAGGGAGGTGGTTCTATATGGGGAATACAGTGTGGTTTCTGGAAGGAGGTGGTTCTATATGGGGAGTACAGCGTGGTGTCTGGAGGGAGGTGGTTCTATATGGGGAGTACGGTGTGGTTTCTGGAGGGAGGTGGTTCTATATGGGGAGTACAGCGTGGTGTCTGGAGGGAGATGGTTCTATATGGGGAGTACAGTGTGGTGTCTGGAGGGAAGTGGTTCTATATGGGGAGTACAGTGTGGTGTCTGGAGGGAGGTGGTTCTATATGGGGAGTACAGTGTGGTGTCTGGAGGGAAGTGGTTCTATATGGGGAGTACAGCGTGGTGTCTGGAGGGAAGTGGTTCTATATGGGGAGTACAGCGTGGTGTCTGGAGGGAGGTGGTTCTATATGGGGAATACAGCGTGGTTTCTGGAGGGAGGTGGTTCTATATGGGGAGTACAGTGTGGTGTCTGGAGGGAAGTGGTTCTATATGGGGAGTACAGCGTGGTGTCTGGAGGGAGGTGGTTCTATATGGGGAATACAGCGTGGTGTCTGGAGGGAGGTGGTTCTATATGGGGAATACAGCGTGGTTTCTGGAGGGAGGTGGTTCTATATGGGGAATACAGTGTGGTTTCTGGAGGGAGGTGGTTCTATATGGGGAGTACAGCGTGGTGTCTGGAGGGAGGTGGTTCTATATGGGGAGTACAGTGTGGTGTCTGGAGGGAGGTGGTTCTATATGGGGAGTACAGTGTGTTGTCTGGAGGGAGGTGGTTCTATATGGGGAGTACAGCTTGGTGTCTGGAGGGAGATGGTTCTATATGGGGAGTACAGTGTGGTGTCTGGAGGGAAGTGGTTCTATATGGGGAGTACAGTGTGGTGTCTGGAGGCAGGTGGTTCTATATGGGGAGTACAGCGTGGTGTCTGGAGGCAGGTGGTTCTATATGGGGAGTACAGCGTGGTGTCTGGAGGGAAGTGGTTCTATATGGGGAGTACAGCGTAGTGTCTGGAGGGAGGTGGTTCTATATGGGGAGTACAGCGTGTTGTCTTGAGGCTGGTGGTTCTATATGGGGAGTACAGCGTGGTGTCTGGAGGGAGGTGGTTCTATATGGGGAATACAGCATGGTGTCTGGAGGGAGGTGGTTCTATATGGGGAATACAGTGTGGTTTCTGGAAGGAGGTGGTTCTATATGGGGAGTACAGCATGGTGTCTGGAGGGAGGTGGTTCTATATGGGGAGTACGGTGTGGTTTCTGGAGGGAGGTGGTTCTATATGGGGAGTACAGTGTGGTGTATGGAGGGAGGTGGTTCTATATGGGGAGTACGGTGTGGTTTCTGGAGGGAGGTGGTTCTATATGGGGAATACAGTGTGGTTTCTGGAGGGAGGTGGTTCTATATGGGGAGTACAGCGTGGTGTCTGGAGGGAGGTGGTTCTATATGGGGAGTACAGTGTGGTTTCTGGAGGGAGGTGGTTCTATATGGGGAGTACAGCGTGGTGTCTGGAGGAGGTGGTTCTATATGGGGAGTACGGTGTGGTTTCTGGAGGAGGTGGTTCTATATGGGGAGTACGGTGTGGTTTCTGGAGGGAGGTGGTTCTATATGGGGAGTACAGCGTGGTGTCTGGAGGGAGGTGGTTCTATATGGGGAGTACGGTGTGGTTTCTGGAGGGAGGTGGTTCTATATGGGGAGTACAGCGTGGTGTCTGGAGGGAGGTGGTTCTATATGGGGAGTACGGTGTGGTTTCTGGAGGGAGGTGGTTCTATATGGGGAATACAGTGTGGTTTCTGGAGGGAGGTGGTTCTATATGGGGAGTACAGCGTGGTGTCTGGAGGAGGTGGTTCTATATGGGGAGTACAGTGTGGTTTCTGGAGGGAGGTGGTTCTATATGGGGAGTACAGCGTGGTGTCTGGAGGGAGGTGGTTCTATATGGGGAGTACAGCGTGGTGTCTGGAGGAGGTGGTTCTATATGGGGAGTACAGCGTGGTGTCTGGAGGCAGGTGGTTCTATATGGGGAGTACAGCGTGGTGTCTGGAGGAGGTGGTTCTATATGGGGAGTACAGCGTGGTGTCTGGAGGGAGGTGGTTCTATATGGGGAGTACAGCGTGGTGTCTGGAGGGAGGTGGTTCTTTATGGGGAGTACAGTGTGGTGTCTGGAGGGAGGTGGTTCTATATGGGGAATACAGCGTGGTGTCTGGAGGGAGGTGGTTCTATATGGGGAGTACAGCGTGGTGTCTGGAGGGAGGTGGTTCTATATGGGGAGTACAGCGTGGTGTCTGGAGGAGGTGGTTCTTTATGGGGAGTACAGTGTGGTGTCTGGAGGAGGTGGTTCTATATGGGGAATACAGCGTGGTGTCTGGAGGAGGTGGTTCTATATGGGGAGTACAGTGTGGTGTCTGGAGGCAGGTGGTTCTATATGGGGAGTACAGCGTGGTGTCTGGAGGCAGGTGGTTCTATATGGGGAGTACAGCGTGGTGTCTGGAGGGAAGTGGTTCTATATGGGGAGTACAGCGTGGTGTCTGGAGGGAGGTGGTTCTATATGGGGAGTACAGCGTGTTGTCTTGAGGCTGGTGGTTCTATATGGGGAGTACAGCGTGGTGTCTGGAGGGAGGTGGTTCTATATGGGGAATACAGCATGGTGTCTGGAGGGAGGTGGTTCTATATGGGGAATACAGTGTGGTTTCTGGAAGGAGGTGGTTCTATATGGGGAGTACAGTGTGGTGTCTGGAGGGAGGTGGTTCTATATGGGGAGTACGGTGTGGTTTCTGGAGGGAGGTGGTTCTATATGGGGAGTACAGCGTGGTGTCTGGAGGGAGATGGTTCTATATGGGGAGTACAGTGTGGTGTCTGGAGGGAAGTGGTTCTATATGGGGAGTACAGTGTGGTGTCTGGAGGGAGGTGGTTCTATATGGGGAGTACAGTGTGGTGTCTGGAGGGAAGTGGTTCTATATGGGGAGTACAGCGTGGTGTCTGGATGGGGAGTACAGTGGTTCTGGAGGGAAGTGGTTCTATGGGGAGTACAGCGTGGTGTCTGGAGGGAGGTGGTTCTATATGGGGAATACAGCGTGGTTTCTGGAGGGAGGTGGTTCTATATGGGGAGTACAGTGTGGTGTCTGGAGGGAAGTGGTTCTATATGGGGAGTACAGCGTGGTGTCTGGAGGGAGGTGGTTCTATATGGGGAATACAGCGTGGTGTCTGGAGGGAGGTGGTTCTATATGGGGAATACAGCGTGGTTTCTGGAGGGAGGTGGTTCTATATGGGGAATACAGTGTGGTTTCTGGAGGGAGGTGGTTCTATATGGGGAGTACAGCGTGGTGTCTGGAGGGAGGTGGTTCTATATGGGGAGTACAGTGTGGTGTCTGGAGGGAGGTGGTTCTATATGGGGAGTACAGTGTGTTGTCTGGAGGGAGGTGGTTCTATATGGGGAGTACAGCTTGGTGTCTGGAGGGAGATGGTTCTATATGGGGAGTACAGTGTGGTGTCTGGAGGGAAGTGGTTCTATATGGGGAGTACAGTGTGGTGTCTGGAGGCAGGTGGTTCTATATGGGGAGTACAGCGTGGTGTCTGGAGGCAGGTGGTTCTATATGGGGAGTACAGCGTGGTGTCTGGAGGGAAGTGGTTCTATATGGGGAGTACAGCGTAGTGTCTGGAGGGAGGTGGTTCTATATGGGGAGTACAGCGTGTTGTCTTGAGGCTGGTGGTTCTATATGGGGAGTACAGCGTGGTGTCTGGAGGGAGGTGGTTCTATATGGGGAATACAGCATGGTGTCTGGAGGAGGTGGTTCTATATGGGGAATACAGTGTGGTTTCTGGAGGAGGTGGTTCTATATGGGGAGTACAGCATGGTGTCTGGAGGGAGGTGGTTCTATATGGGGAGTACGGTGTGGTTTCTGGAGGGAGGTGGTTCTATATGGGGAGTACAGTGTGGTGTATGGAGGGAGGTGGTTCTATATGGGGAGTACGGTGTGGTTTCTGGAGGGAGGTGGTTCTATATGGGGAATACAGTGTGGTTTCTGGAGGGAGGTGGTTCTATATGGGGAGTACAGCGTGGTGTCTGGAGGGAGGTGGTTCTATATGGGGAGTACAGTGTGGTGTCTGGAGGGAGGTGGTTCTATATGGGGAGTACAGTGTGTTGTCTGGAGGGAGGTGGTTCTATATGGGGAGTACAGCTTGGTGTCTGGAGGGAGATGGTTCTATATGGGGAGTACAGTGTGGTGTCTGGAGGTAAGTGGTTCTATATGGGGAGTACAGTGTGGTGTCTGGAGGGAGGTGGTTCTATATGGGGAGTACAGCGTGGTGTCTGGAGGGAAGTGGTTCTATATGGGGAGTACAGCGTGGTGTCTGGAGGGAAGTGGTTCTATATGGGGAGTACAGCGTGGTGTCTGGAGGGAGGTGGTTCTATATGGGGAATACAGCGTGGTTTCTGGAGGGAGGTGGTTCTATATGGGGAGTACAGTGTGGTGTCTGGAGGAAGTGGTTCTATATGGGGAGTACAGCGTGGTGTCTGGAGGAGGTGGTTCCTATATGGGGAATACAGCGTGGTGTCTGGAGGGAGGTGGTTCTATATGGGGAATACAGCGTGGTTTCTGGAGGGAGGTGGTTCTATATGGGGAGTACAGCATGGTGTCTGGAGGGAGGTGGTTCTATATGGGGAATACAGTGTGGTTTCTGGAGGGAGGTGGTTCTATATGGGGAGTACAGCGTGGTGTCTGGAGGAAGGTGGTTCTATATGGGGAGTACGGTGTGGTTTCTGGAGGGAGGTGGTTCTATATGGGGAGTACAGCGTGGTGTCTGGAGGGAGGTGGTTCTATATGGGGAGTACAGTGTGGTGTCTGGAGGGAGATGGTTCTATATGGGGAGTACAGCGTGGTGTCTGGAGGGAGGTGGTTCTATATGGGGAGTACAGTGTGTTGTCTGGAGGGAGGTGGTTCTATATGGGGAGTACAGCGTGGTGTCTGGAGGGAGATGGTTCTATATGGGGAGTACAGAATGGTGTCTGGAGGGAGGTGGTTCTATATGGGGAGTACAGTGTGGTGTCTGGAGGGAGGTGGTTCTATATGGGGAGTACAGTGTGTTGTCTGGAGGGAGGTGGTTCTATATGGGGAGTACAGCTTGGTGTCTGGAGGGAGATGGTTCTATATGGGGAGTACAGTGTGGTGTCTGGAGGTAAGTGGTTCTATATGGGGAGTACAGTGTGGTGTCTGGAGGGAGGTGGTTCTATATGGGGAGTACAGCGTGGTGTCTGGAGGGAAGTGGTTCTATATGGGGAGTACAGCGTGGTGTCTGGAGGGAAGTGGTTCTATATGGGGAGTACAGCGTGGTGTCTGGAGGGAGGTGGTTCTATATGGGGAATACAGCGTGGTTTCTGGAGGGAGGTGGTTCTATATGGGGAGTACAGTGTGGTGTCTGGAGGGAAGTGGTTCTATATGGGGAGTACAGCGTGGTGTCTGGAGGGAGGTGGTTCTATATGGGGAATACAGCGTGGTGTCTGGAGGGAGGTGGTTCTATATGGGGAATACAGCGTGGTTTCTGGAGGGAGGTGGTTCTATATGGGGAGTACAGCATGGTGTCTGGAGGGAGGTGGTTCTATATGGGGAATACAGTGTGGTTTCTGGAGGGAGGTGGTTCTATATGGGGAGTACAGCGTGGTGTCTGGAGGAAGGTGGTTCTATATGGGGAGTACGGTGTGGTTTCTGGAGGGAGGTGGTTCTATATGGGGAGTACAGCGTGGTGTCTGGAGGGAGGTGGTTCTATATGGGGAGTACAGTGTGGTGTCTGGAGGAGATGGTTCTATATGGGGAGTACAGCGTGGTGTCTGGAGGGAGGTGGTTCTATATGGGGAGTACAGTGTGTTGTCTGGAGGAGGTGGTTCTATATGGGGAGTACAGCTTGGTGTCTGGAGGAGATGGTTCTATATGGGGAGTACAGCGTGGTGTCTGGAGGAGGTGGTTCTATATGGGGAGTACAGTGTGGTTGTCTGGAGGGAGGTGGTTCTATATGGGGAGTACAGCGTGGTGTCTGGAGGGAGATGGTTCTATATGGGGAGTACAGAATGGTTCTGGAGGGAGGTGGTTCTATATGGGGAGTACAGTGTGGTGTCTGGAGGGAGGTGGTTCTATATGGGGAGTACAGTGTGGTTGTCTGGAGGGAGGTGGTTCTATATGGGGAGTACAGTGTGGTGTCTGGAGGAGGTGGTTCTATATGGGGAGTACAGTGTGGTGTCTGGAGGGAGGTGGTTCTATATGGGGAGTACAGTGTGGTGTCTGGAGGGAGGTGGTTCTATATGGGGAGTACAGTGTGGTGTCTGGAGGGAAGTGGTTCTATATGGGGAGTACAGCGTGGTGTCTGGAGGAGGTGGTTCTATATGGGGAGTACAGTGTGGTGTCTGGAGGGAGGTGGTTCTATATGGGGAGTACAGCGTGGTGTCTGGAGGGAGGTGGTTCTATATGGGGAGTACAGTGTGGTGTCTGGAGGGAAGTGGTTCTATATGGGGAGTACAGCGTGGTGTCTGGAGGGAGGTGGTTCTATATGGGGAATACAGCGTGGTGTCTGGAGGAGGTGGTTCTATATGGGGAATACAGCGTGGTTTCTGGAGGAGGTGGTTCTATATGGGGAGTACAGCATGGTGTCTGGGGGAGGTGGTTCTATATGGGGAATACAGTGTGGTTTCTGGAGGAGGTGGTTCTATATGGGGAGTACAGCGTGGTGTCTGGAGGAGGTGGTTCTATATGGGGAGTACAGTGTGGTTTCTGGAGGGAGGTGGTTCTATATGGGGAGTACAGCGTGGTGTCTGGAGGGAGGTGGTTCTATATGGGGAGTACAGTGTGGTGTCTGGAGGAGGTGGTTCTATATGGGGAGTACAGCGTGGTGTCTGGAGGGAGGTGGTTCTATATGGGGAGTACAGTGTGGTGTCTGGAGGGAGGTGGTTCTATATGGGGAGTACAGCGTGGTGTCTGGAGGGATGGTTCTATATGGGGAGTACAGTGTGGTGTCTGGAGGTAAGTGGTTCTATATGGGGAGTACAGTGTGGTGTCTGGAGGGAGGTGGTTCTATATGGGGAGTACAGCGTGGTGTCTGGAGGGAAGTGGTTCTATATGGGGAGTACAGCGTGGTGTCTGGAGGAAGTGGTTCTATATGGGGAGTACAGCGTGGTGTCTGGAGGAGGTGGTTCTATATGGGGAGTACAGCGTGGTTTCTGGAGGAGGTGGTTCTATATGGGGAGTACAGTGTGGTGTCTGGAGGGAAGTGGTTCTATATGGGGAGTACAGTGTGGTGTCTGGAGGAGGTGGTTCTATATGGGGAATACAGCGTGGTGTCTGGAGGGAGGTGGTTCTATATGGGGAATACAGCGTGGTTTCTGGAGGGAGGTGGTTCTATATGGGGAGTACAGCATGGTGTCTGGAGGGAGGTGGTTCTATATGGGGAATACAGTGTGGTTTCTGGAGGGAGGTGGTTCTATATGGGGAGTACAGCGTGGTGTCTGGAGGAAGGTGGTTCTATATGGGGAGTACGGTGTGGTTTCTGGAGGGAGGTGGTTCTATATGGGGAGTACAGCGTGGTGTCTGGAGGGAGGTGGTTCTATATGGGGAGTACAGTGTGGTGTCTGGAGGGAGATGGTTCTATATGGGGAGTACAGCGTGGTGTCTGGAGGGAGGTGGTTCTATATGGGGAGTACAGTGTGTTGTCTGGAGGGAGGTGGTTCTATATGGGGAGTACAGCGTGGTGTCTGGAGGGAGATGGTTCTATATGGGGAGTACAGCATGGTGTCTGGAGGGAGGTGGTTCTATATGGGGAGTACGGTGTGGTTTCTGGAGGGAGGTGGTTCTATATGGGGAGTACAGCGTGGTGTATGGAGGGAGGTGGTTCTATATGGGGAGTATGGTGTGGTTTCTGGAGGGAGGTGGTTCTATATGGGGAATACAGTGTGGTTTCTGGAGGGAGGTGGTTCTATATGGGGAGTACAGCGTGGTGTCTGGAGGGAGGTGGTTCTATATGGGGAGTACAGTGTGGTGTCTATAGGGAGGTGGTTCTATATGGGGAGTACAGTGTGTTGTCTGGAGGGAGGTGGTTCTATATGGGGAGTACAGCGTGGTGTCTGGAGGGAGATGGTTCTATATGGGGAGTACAGTGTGGTGTCTGGAGGGAAGTGGTTCTATATGGGGAGTACAGTGTGGTGTCTGGAGGGAGGTGGTTCTATATGGGGAGTACAGTGTGGTGTCTGGAGGGAAGTGGTTCTATATGGGGAGTACAGCGTGGTGTCTGGAGGGAAGTGGTTCTATATGGGGAGTACAGCGTGGTGTCTTGAGGCAGGTGGTTCTATATGGGGAGTACAGCGTGGTGTCTGGAGGGAGGTGGTTCTATATGGGGAATACAGCGTGGTGTCTGGAGGGAGGTGGTTCTATATGGGGAATACAGCGTGGTGTCTGGAGGGAGGTGGTTCTATATGGGGAGTACAGCATGGTATCTGGAGGGAGGTGGTTCTATATGGGGAATACAGTGTGGTTTCTGGAGGGAGGTGGTTCTATATGGGGAGTACAGCGTGGTGTCTGGAGGGAGGTGGTTCTATATGGGGAGTACAGCGTGGTGTCTGTAGGGAGGTGGTTCTATATGGGGAGTACAGCGTGGTGTCTGGAGGGAGGTGGTTCTATATGGGGAGTACAGTGTGGTGTCTGGAGGGAGGTGGTTCTATATGGGGAATACAGTGTGGTGTCTGGAGGGAGGTGGTTCTATATGGGGAGTACAGCGTGGTGTCTGGAGGGAGGTGTTTCTATATGGGGAGTACAGTGTGGTGTCTGGAGGGAGGTGGTTCTATATGGGGAGTACAGTGTGTTGTCTGGAGGGAGGTGGTTCTATATGGGGAGTACAGCGTGGTGTCTGGAGGGAGATGGTTCTATATGGGGAGTACAGTGTGGTGTCTGGAGGGAAGTGGTTCTATATGGGGAGTACAGTGTGGTGTCTGGAGGGAGGTGGTTCTATATGGGGAGTACAGTGTGGTGTCTGGAGGGAAGTGGTTCTATATGGGGAGTACAGCGTGGTGTCTGGAGGGAGGTGGTTCTATATGGGGAATACAGCGTGGTGTCTGGAGGGAGGTGGTTCTATATGGGGAATACAGTGTGGTGTCTGGAGGGAGGTGGTTCTATATGGGGAGTACAGCATGGTGTCTGGAGGGAGGTGGTTCTATATGGGGAATACAGTGTGGTTTCTGGAGGGAGGTGGTTCTATATGGGGAGTACAGCGTGGTGTCTGGAGGGAGGTGGTTCTATATGGGGAGTACAGTGTGGTGTCTGGAGGGAGGTGGTTCTATATGGGGAGTACAGGTGGTTTCTGGAGGGAGGTGGTTCTATATGGGGAGTACAGCGTGGTGTCTGGAGGGAGGTGGTTCTATATGGGGAGTACAGTGTGGTTTCTGGAGGGAGGTGGTTCTATATGGGGAGTACAGCGTGGTGTCTGGAGGGAGGTGGTTCTATATGGGGAGTACAGCGTGGTGTCTGGAGGAGGTGGTTCTATATGGGGAGTACAGTGTGGTGTCTGGAGGGAGGTGGTTCTATATGGGGAGTACAGCGTGGTGTCTGGAGGAGGTGGTTCTATATGGGGAGTAGTGTGGTTTCTGGAGGAGGTGGTTCTATATGGGGAATACAGCGTGGTTTCTGGAGGGAGGTGGTTCTATATGGGGAGTACAGTGTGGTTTCTGGAGGAGGTGGTTCTATATGGGGAATACAGCGTGGTGTCTGGAGGAGGTGGTTCTATATGGGGAGTACAGCGTGGTGTCTGGAGGCAGGTGGTTCTATATGGGGAGTACAGCGTGGTGTCTGGAGGCAGGTGGTTCTATATGGGGAGTACAGCGTGGTGTCTGGAGGAGGTGGTTCTATATGGGGAGTACAGCGTGGTGTCTGGAGGGAGGTGGTTCTTTATGGGGAGTACAGTGTGGTGTCTGGAGGGAGGTGGTTCTATATGGGGAATACAGCGTGGTGTCTGGAGGGAGGTGGTTCTATATGGGGAGTACAGCGTGGTGTCTGGAGGAGGTGGTTCTATATGGGGAGTACAGCGTGGTGTCTGGAGGAGGTGGTTCTTTATGGGGAGTACAGTGTGGTGTCTGGAGGGAGGTGGTTCTATATGGGGAATACAGCGTGGTGTCTGGAGGGAGGTGGTTCTATATGGGGAGTACAGTGGGATGTCTGGAGGCAGGTGGTTCTATATGGGGAGTACAGTGGGATGTCTGGAGGGAGGTGGTTCTATATGGGGAGTACAGTGTGGTGTCTGGAGGCAGGTGGTTCTATGTGGGGAGTACAGCGTGGTGTCTGGAGGCAGGTGGTTCTATATGGGGAGTACGGTGTGGTTTCTGGAGGGAGGTGGTTCTATATGGGGAATACAGTGTGGTTTCTGGAGGGAGGTGGTTCTATATGGGGAGTACAGCGTGGTGTCTGGAGGGAGGTGGTTCTATATGGGGAGTACAGTGTGGTGTCTGGAGGGAGGTGGTTCTATATGGGGAGTACAGTGTGTTGTCTGGAGGGAGGTGGTTCTATATGGGGAGTACAGCGTGGTGTCTGGAGGGAGATGGTTCTATATGGGGAATACAGTGTGGTTTCTGGAGGGAGGTGGTTCTATATGGGGAGTACAGCGTGGTGTCTGGAGGGAGGTGGTTCTATATGGGGAGTACGGTGTGGTTTCTGGAGGGAGGTGGTTCTATATGGGGAGTACGGTGTGGTTTCTGGAGGGAGGTGGTTCTATATGGGGAGTACAGCGTGGTGTCTGGAGGGAGGTGGTTCTATATGGGGAGTACGGTGTGGTTTCTGGAGGGAGGTGGTTCTATATGGGGAATACAGTGTGGTTTCTGGAGGGAGGTGGTTCTATATGGGGAGTACAGCGTGGTGTCTGGAGGGAGGTGGTTCTATATGGGGAGTACAGTGTGGTGTCTGGAGGGAGGTGGTTCTATATGGGGAGTACAGTGTGTTGTCTGGAGGGAGGTGGTTCTATATGTCTGGGAGGTGGTACAGTACAGCGTGGTGTCTGGAGGGAGATGGTTCTATATGGGGAATACAGTGTGGTTTCTGGAGGGAGGTGGTTCTATATGGGGAGTACAGCGTGGTGTCTGGAGGGAGGTGGTTCTATATGGGGAGTACGGTGTGGTTTCTGGAGGGAGGTGGTTCTATATGGGGAGTACGGTGTGGTTTCTGGAGGGAGGTGGTTCTATATGGGGAGTACAGCGTGGTGTCTGGAGGGAGGTGGTTCTATATGGGGAGTACGGTGTGGTTTCTGGAGGGAGGTGGTTCTATATGGGGAATACAGTGTGGTTTCTGGAGGAGGTGGTTCTATATGGGGAGTACAGCGTGGTGTCTGGAGGAGGTGGTTCTATATGGGGAGTACGGTGTGGTTTCTGGAGGAGGTGGTTCTATATGGGGAGTACAGCGTGGTGTCTGGAGGGAGGTGGTTCTATATGGGGAGTACGGTGTGGTGTCTGGAGGGAGGTGGTTCTATATGGGGAGTACAGCGTGGTGTCTGGAGGGAGGTGGTTCTATATGGGGAGTACGGTGTGGTTTCTGGAGGGAGGTGGTTCTATATGGGGAATACAGCGTGGTTTCTGGAGGAGGTGGTTCTATATGGGGAGTACTGGAGGGAGGTGGTGGGGTGGTTTCTGGAGGGAGGTGGTTCTATATGGGGAATACAGCGTGGTGTCTGGAGGAGGTGGTTCTATATGGGGAGTACAGCGTGGTGTCTGGAGGCAGGTGGTTCTATATGGGGAGTACAGCGTGGTGTCTGGAGGGAGGTGGTTCTATATGGGGAGTACAGCGTGGTGTCTGGAGGGAGGTGGTTCTTTATGGGGAGTACAGTGTGGTGTCTGGAGGGAGGTGGTTCTATATGGGGAATACAGCGTGGTGTCTGGAGGGAGGTGGTTCTATATGGGGAGTACAGTGGGATGTCTGGAGGCAGGTGGTTCTATATGGGGAGTACAGCGTGGTGTCTGGAGGCAGGTGGTTCTATATGGGGAATACCGCGTGGTTTCTGGAGGGAGGTGGTTCTATATGGGGAGTACAGTGTGGTGTCTGGAGGGAAGTGGTTCTATATGGGGAGTACAGCGTGGTGTCTGGAGGGAGGTGGTTCTATATGGGGAGTACAGCGTGGTGTCTTGAGGCAGGTGGTTCTATATGGGGAGTACAGCGTGGTGTCTGGAGGGAGGTGGTTCTATATGGGGAATACAGCGTGGTGTCTGGAGGGAGGTGGTTCTATATGGGGAATACAGCGTGGTGTCTGGAGGGAGGTGGTTCTATATGGGGAATACAGCGTGGTGTCTGGAGGGAGGTGGTTCTATATGGGGAGTACAGCGTGGTGTCTGGAGGGAGAGGGTTCTATATGGGGAGTACAGCGTGGTGTCTGGAGGGAGGTGGTTCTATATGGGGAATACAGCGTGGTGTCTGGAGGGATGTGGTTCTATATGGGGAGTACAGCATTGTATCTGGAGGGAGATGGTTCTATATGGGGAGTACAGCATGGGTTCTGGAGGGAGATGGTTCTATCTTGGAGTACAGCGTGGGTTCTGGAGGGAGATGGTTCTATATGGGGAGTACAGCATGGGTTCTGGAGGGAGATGGTTCTATATGGGGAGTACTTCATGGGTTCTGGAGGGAGGTGGTTCTATATGGGGAGTACAACGTGGGTTCTGGAGGGAGGTGGTTCTATATGGGAGTACAGCGTGTTGTGGGATGTGGGGAAGAGTGAGTAGTGACAGCATCAGCACAAACTGGAGCTCTTCTATAGTGCCTTCAGAAGTATTCAGACCCCTTGGCTTTTTCCATATTTTGTTACGTTACAGCCTTATTCTACAATGGATTAATAAAAATAAACATCCTCGGAAATCTACACACAATTCACCGTAATGACAAAGCAAAAACAGGGTTTTATAAATGTTTGCAAATGAAATATTACGACAGAAATTCCTGATTTACATAAGTATTCAGACCCTTTGCTATGGGACTCGAAATTGAGCTCAGTTGCATCCTGTTTCCATTGATCATCCTTGATATGTTTCTACAACTTGATTGGAGTCAACCTGTTGTAAATTCAATTGATTGGACATGAGCTGGGAAGGCACACACCTGTTTATATAAGGTCCCAAAGTTGACAGTTTATGTCAGAGCATAAACCAAGCCATGAGGTCATGTCCTTAAGTGGCCTAGCCAGAGCCAGGACTTGAACCTGATAGAACATATCTGGAGAGACCTGAAAATTGCTGTGCAGCAACGCTCCCCATCCAATTTGACAGAGATTGAGAGGATCTGAATGGGAGAAATTCCCCAAATACTACAGGTGGTCCAAGCTTGTAGCATTATACCCAAGAAGACTCGAGGCTGTAATCAGTGCCAAAGGTGCTTCAACAAAGCACTGAGTAAATGGTCTGAATACTTTTGTCAATTTGATATTTCCGTTTTTTATTTAGCAAAGTATTTTTTTTTTAACTGTTTTTTTTTTTGCTTTGTCATTATGGGGTATGGTGTGTAGATTGATGAGGAAAAATAATGCTGTAACGTAACTAAATGTGGAAAAAGTCAAGGGGTCTGAATACTAACCGAAGGCACTGCATGTACATTGCAATTTATTGGCCTCATTGCTGTTCCAGTATTTATTTGGGCAAAATAGTACACACTCATTACCCTTTTAATGATTGCATGGTTTTTCTGCTGCCATTTGGAGCCTATTGAAATTAGTGAGATAGCATGGTAGTTGAACAAACTAATGCTGTGGGATCCAAAGGCCTCATAACGCATGATTGGCTGCGTCCAGCATTGCTGTTAGTTGGTTTTGTTCATTACCCTTTCTGTTTATGCTTTGTCAAGATTTGCTCATCCATTTTGGTTCAGATCTACTGTATTTCTTATTCATCCGCCCCTTAACTCTCTCTCTCTCTCTCTCTCTGACCAATATAAGCCTAACATAATGACAGTAAGTACGTACAGACTAGAACTATATGTAATCCAATTGTGTGGCCTAATTGGCTGTGTTGAAATGCCCTCATCTGTAAACACAGCTTTTAATGGCAGTTGTGGATCCACACGGATGGGAACCCCCAAACCGTGAGTTACATTGTTTGGCTCGTTAAGACTATTCACAGTACTGTACACGACGCGTGACGTCCCAGGTAGCATCCCATAGCATGTATTATATAACACTGTTACGATACACTGTGGAAATGTGTCACTGTGGTCGTTTATTATGAATTGTCATGTTGTTGTGAAGTCTAAAGTCATTCTCTCTATTGTCATGTTGCTTCAGTTCCCCTTTATTCGCACTATACCTTTTGCTATACCATTGCATATACTGTAGCACTCAAACAAATGACCGGATTCTGAATGTCTTCAAAGCAAATGTGAGGGTTACAGTTACAATGAACTCCCCTTGAGAACAGCATCATGTAAGGGGGATTCACTGTTACTGGCCGTTACGATTTGTGTTTTGTCTAAATATAGTGAACTGAACCCCTCCTGTTTGATCAGGCCTTGCGACAGTGACCAGGGAGAGAGTAGCAGTGTGAGTGAGTGCATGTAGAAACTCATCAGTGAGATGGTACCCTTAGCAGAAAGCCCAGTGCATACATCAGTTATACAACCATTGATTTTCACATTCCTTTCTTCCTTTAGCCCAGGCAGTCGTTGTCAGGTGTAACATGAGAAAAGGCAGTATTTTTCCAGCCCTGTTGCTCCCTGGAGGTCTGCTGGAACTCTCTGTTCCCTATGGAGGGTGAAAACAGGAAGACAATTGGTGGTCCAGGGGAGATGGACTGGAGCCCTTCGCACAACACTGTCACCCTCCCTATCCCACTATTGGGCCGATATGACCCTCCCAAATCAGATATGTCACAGCAATCACTGAGTGGCTTGAATGAGCGCATTACCTAAAGTTAGTCTGTGCTGTTTGTAGGAAAGAGAGGCACATGATTACATGTTTTAACTAATATAAATGTCCACTATCATTTATCAAGCATAACCAAAGGACCTCTCTGTAAAGGATGAGATTTAGCTGGATGTAGATGTAGCCTAGTCCTGTATTTACTTCCAGGGATTCTTGGCTGCACCTAGATGGTTGCTGACCATTGTCTTCTGGTGCTGAACTTCGGGATTCCCATTCTGACGCTGTCCATGGTGCTGAATCTCCAATCGCTGCTATACATTGTTGATTTCCTTCACCATCTGACCTTTTTCTATTGTGACAGTCACCACAGATAATCCTGCAGAAACATTGCAATTTCATAGTTCATAGATGAACCCACCACAGTAAGGGAGATGTTGAGAGAGAGAAGTGCAATGTGGTTTTATGTATGTCATTGTGCCCAGGCATGTCACATTCAGTGTATAGGTGCAGGAAAATGTGTTGCTTTACAGGGTCAGCCATAGGAGTACGGCCCCCTGAAGCAATTAGGGTTAAGTGCCTTGCTCAAGGAAACATCGACCTTTGGGTTACTGGCCCAACTCTCTAACCACTAGGCTACCTGCCGCCCATAGCTAGAGAAGAAGAGCAAGATAGTGACTGGGAGGCAGCAATGCATTAAGCATGTGATACTATTTATATCAGAGGAGTAAGGGTGACCCAATAACTCGCATGCGTTATGCAACATGTGAGCAAAGGGAAAAAAGGAGCAGGGAGCACACACATCTCAGGGGCTTGGATGGCCTTCCACAGAAGCCAATTAGAGCCAGGTCCTGTGTTCAGGTGACCCCGGGGACTAGGGTTCCAGCATGCATGGATGGGCTTTGGGGGGAAAGGCAAGTGGACAGAGGTGTCGATTTTGTGTCCCTCAGAGACTGTGCTAAGGGGGACCCATCTGGCACACTGTCTGAGACGCTCCGTCTCTCTCCCCACAGCTAGCTAGCGCTCCAGCTAAGCTGACCCTCGATCTTCCTCTGACACAACCCACCCTGGTGAAGACCTATAGCTAAGGGTTGTCTGAAAAGGAAATGAAAGGGAAATCTCTAGCCATTTTCCACATTTTCATCCCGTTTTCTGTTGGTTCAGGAACAATATCAATTAACTAATCATCTTCTTGCAAGATATTGTGGAATATACAAGAATCTTTACTTTTTGTGTATACTGTATGCCAGCCCTAACCATATACCAACACCTACACTAGTAAGCAACTAATAAATGTAATAGAACAATTGTTGAAAATGTTTGACATATACAATTTTGAGATTCAACAACCAAAATGTGTGATATTTACAAAGTAAAAGGGTGTTGCCATCAATCCATTGCAGTGTTGCATTTCCAAACAGCAGGCTTGGCTGTGTTCATTGAGTCAGCAAAAAGAAGTGCCTTGGCTTCAGTGAGATGCAATTCTCTCACTAGCTCTCTCTCCCTTTTTCTCTATAAGAATGCATTTTAAGTTTGTCGTTTTTACAATCATACAGGAAATTAATTAATTCAATGAAATTATAACAAAAATACATATTCAACATCATGCTCTCTACAACACTGTATATTTGAATTAAATTATTCGTGCAACAAATATAATTAACTTTTAAAATGTAAATATAGAGGCAGAGAATAAAAGTGAATGAAATGTTTCCAGGCATATTGCCGTGGATTAAGGCTGTTTAAGTGTATAAAGGCTTGCTACTGATTAAGATCGGCGTCAGCTATTGACACGCCTGACGATGCGCTTGTCCACTGTTATAGATTAGCTGTTTTAACACTTTTTTTTTGTACAAATGTGTACTTTTTCATCACCAATTAAGTTCATGATACAGAGAAAGCCCAAATAGTTGCTGGTTTGACCTCAATATCAATCAGTCCAGCACCACTGACAGAGTGGCTGGCTCTCTAGCACAGACGATCAATACAAACTCTCCACTCTCAGTCACTCACTTTATTTGGATAGTCCAGATTGTTCGTCTGTAGATGCTCTACAGATGGTCATGCTATCAACAAACTATCTGTTGAGAAGCAACTGCTTGCTAAGGTTAGGGTTAGGATAAAGGTTAGCGTTAGTAGATAGTTGAAATGTCACTGATAGTCTGTAGACGGTCTGTAGAGCATCTAGAGATGGACTATCCAAATAAAGTGTTATCAAACTCTCTTCATACTTGGTGTGTACAGTAGTAAGTTACAGTAAGTTTGTTCTATTTCAAAGCTTGCCAGATTGTGTTACACTATATTATTGTCATGATGATGGTGATGAGGTGAGGCAGGGTGATTCAAAGTGTAGCCATAGCAGTGAGTTCAGTCTCTCTAAAATACTTGGGAGGCCAACTAAGTTAATTACTATGCGGTGGCAAAACAAGTTTGTCTCTGTTAAGACACTTACAAAGATAACAAGACGGTGGTAAGGTTTGAAAACAAGCTGAGACAATATGGTGATTCAAACTGTAACCATAGCAGTGAGTTCAGTCTCTCTAAAATGCAGGGGAGGCTAAATACGTGTATTATTGTGCAATGGGAAAACAGGTTTGCCTCTGTTAAAACACTGACAAAGAGAACACACATCATTCAAAGGGTATTCCAGGCCCATCACGTCACTGAACCCTAATTACATGTTAGCATTTGGACGTATGGTTCACACATGGGCCTTATACATCCGAATGTCTGCTCCTCTGTCCGACAGATGATGCCACAGTAGTGGCAGTGGTTTTTCAATGAGCTTTTGCACATAGCCTTCGAAACACCAGAACTGCATCAGTGCTGGCTGGGTTGCTTAGCAACTGGATAGCACATAGATCCCTACAGAAAGCCTCCTCTTCTGTGTGAAACACATCTTGTCTGATTGTACCATGTGATGTGCATTTGAGTAATAATGTGATTAGCATTCAAATAAATACTTGAATAATGTTTTTATGCTATTTAAGTTATTGATCTAATATGCTCAAGTGGCTGCAGCAGTGCCTGTATGTTCTTTATCTACTTACACAACTGTATGGATGTAATGTGAACTGCATTTAGCTGCATTTCAATTGTGTGTGTGTGTGTGTGTGTGTGTTTGTTGTCTTCAGTCAGTACCCTATGAGTGTTGATGTGTGTTCAAATAGGCTATGTGGTAAAGTGGTAATGCATGTAACGCACTGGAAGGTACTAGCAACATTCTAATGGGTTGCAGGGAGAATAGACTCATATGGCCATCATTTCACTTCATTCCTTTGCGATTCAGTGCATCGATAGGCTGCCGTTGAAATTTCTCCTTAGATTTCAGATTTTTACAATTTCAATTAACATTAGTATTTTATACAATACATTAGGCTGAACTTATTTCCCACGAAATCTTGTACAAGGGAATTTCAACACTTGTTTTCACCGCAAATGCTCTTGTGGGTGTTCCTCAATCTTTGTCATTATTTGCTCAGTGCTTCGAGAAGAAGATGAACGAAACATGTAAGGTATTCAATCAAGAGATAAGGCTGGACAACGGCGACGACTGGGCATTTCACTTGGTTATCCTCTTTGACATAAAATCCAATGTTGTGATACATACACTGGCCGATATATATGACGGGTCATCCATATTTCGCTGTGCCTAATTTTCCACCAGAAGGGTGATAGAGCCTGCTCTGACGTCTGCATCAGATATTGTCCATTGCATTTTTGTATGGACATTTTTTCCTCACTGACTTTGAGTTGAGAGAAGCAAATTTACATCATCATCAGCAACAAAAGGGGAATGAAGATTTATGTTTTATTTTTTTTACCCACGCCTCCCCTTTCACCCCCAAACATTTACAGCTAAAACAAATTCTTAAACACATCATAGCCTACATTGTGGAACAATCTCTAGCGCCGGAGCATCGCTGGAATCATGCCTCTTCTGCAGGTTTGGACTGGGAAATTGCAACTGGCAATTTAATCAACAAGACGCTGCTGTTCCTTATCAGACGTCTCTCAGTTTTTCTGGGCTTTTTCGTTTTTAAAGAAAAGGGCTTGTTATTACTTTTTGAAAGTCTTGTGTAGGCTGTAATGAGCAAGATGTCGGATCTTCTGGTGTTGGTTGAGGGGGTCTGTGACCTGCACGGATTTCCATAGCTTGGGAAAACAGCTTGGACCAATTACGAGGTTTAAACACGCATTTTGTATAAAGCCAATACATGACTAAATGTAATGTATCGTTTTTTTTTTCAGCAATTTATTTGAATTGCTTTTTTAAACTTTCTTTTCACAATTTTATTTGGACCACAAGCGGTTGGATTATTGAAACTATATAAGGATTTGTGGAAATGTTGGGTCCTCAAGAAGATAAATTATGTGGAATGTTCTCTGCTTTGGCGGCTCTGTCCTTCGTTTGCTTTGTTCAAAGGTAAGACAGCATTCTAAGATCTATTTCCATGAGAGCAAAAGCTTATCATAACCCTCAGAAGGCAATAGGAAGGAAAACCCCCACTGAAATCAGATTTTGTCAGCACCGACATTAAGGCGACATTACTACTCGTATTGCGTTTGTAATCTTAACACGAAACCATTTTCTGCGGCGCACGCGCCTGTGTGCGAGCAAGAGGCGCGCGTTCATGTTGTCTATTGTTAAACGCACTCCTATCCAAATTGTAAATAGCGGCTAATTGGCTGGGGCGAGTATCAATCATATTAAATACAATCAGACCGTACATACCCGATAATTAGTAACAATGCCGAGTCTATTAAATTAGCCATACCATTGATCAATCAGCACCAATAGCTTTTTAATGGATGTTAGCCAGAGGAATGTAGCCAAAGCCTCAGCCGTACTGTAATTTTAAGACGTTAACTATAGACGTATATCTGCACAATGTACATGGAAAGAAGAAAATCATAAATCCACCTAAATGCAAATGACCATGTCTTGATTCCACCCCCATCAACAACACCATGTCGCCTACCTACTACCGATTTATCCTTGATCAGCGGGATAAAATAAAACTCAAACGCCTGTCAGTCGTCTAAAGTAGGTCATCATCACTTCAACACGTATGATTTTGAAATTGATCAAACCTTTAATTCAACATTCACACTACTCTTCAAGTCTTCAGTCCTCTCCAGTGTTGCGTATTTTGAGCACCTGTAACCGCCTAGTGGAGATGGTGAAGTAGGCTTAGCAATAGAAGGACGATTTCCTGACTAATGTTTTGTCATGTCCAGTGTAAATGAAGACATACTGTTAGGCCAACAAAAATAAGATTTATATTCACCACGTTCACATGGTATATTCCCCACTGGGCTACATTGCATTTAACCTACTGAGACTGACAACATTCGCTCGCTAATCAAACAGTCGTGGCCCCAAACTGGGTCTTCCATTTTGACATTTCAATTTCATTCTAGTGGCCTATCATGACAGGAAATAAACGGGGTGATCACTACGCTTCTCACGCTCCTACACGCATTGACACGTTCATCAGCTCATTGATTTCATACTTGTATGCCTCGTGAATTATGTGGTTAATTACATTGTCATTCAGTGTAAATAAGTAACATATCAATCAGGTATTTTATTTAATTACGGAATTTAAATACTTGTGTTTCTCAATGTCCCACTGACACATGCAATTAGATGTAAGAGGTGAGTCTTTAGCATGCCAGGTGTAGCCTAATTCAGATCACTTCAAGAAAGCAGGCTCCCAATCCCCACTAAAGCAGTGGTTGTCACCATAGACTTACCAATTAGAAATGTCAGAAATATTTAAATGTCATCTTTTAGGTTTGCTACTGAATATTGAGCAAGTTGAAGGCTACAAGTGTAATGTGAAACGTATTCAAAAGTAGGCTAACTGAGCTTCATGTTTAGTTTCAACTCATGGCTCCTGACACGGTCTTAAAACTGTGATTTCTTTCCACAGCACCTCCACTGGACAAACCGGAATATCTGTGGCCAAGGCCACGGTGGACAAGTTGCTGAAGGGGTATGACATCCGTCTAAGGCCTGATTTTGGAGGTGTGTGAGATCTATTGCACCTGTGCTATTGGTTGTTAATTTTTTTCTGAACCCATTTGAATTGTTAGCCTTTTGGAACGCCAAAAAGGCTTTGAAGTGTCTGCTACCGTCTCATTTGCTCCGCGTCTCTTAACCACCACATATGGAAGATGGCTTTAGTTCTCTAGAAGTGGGGCGCATACAGAACCTGTCTAACACACGGGTTCTTGATGTGCAGCTGCATTGAAGGATTGTTAACCAAGGCTTATGCCAGTACACAAAGTCTTTGTAATAGAAAAAAACATGAAGCTTTTACCTACCGACGCAATTAATAGTGGGAACTTAGGCTAGTAGATTGGTATAATTGGAGAGAACATAATGGGTTGAACCACTAGAGTGGTGAGTTTTGAAAACAAGCTGAAGACAAGTGAGTCAGACTGTAGCCATAGCAGTGAGTTCAGTCCTCTCTAAAATGTAGGGCAGGCTAAATGCGTCAGTGGTACTGGCAAAATACTGACAAAAAGAGAAAGTTGTATAAAATGAAAGCTCATTTGTGAGGTTTAAATGTTACTTCCATGGTAATAGGAAAGCAACAGCATTATCTTGAAATCTTTTGTATAACACCCTTACCTTGTCACAACACAACTGATTGGCAAAAATGCATTAAGAAGGAAAGAAATTCCACAAATTAACTTAACAAGGCACACCTGTTAATTGAAATTCATTCCATGTGACTACCTCATGAAGCTGGTTGAGAGAATGCCAAGAGTGTGCAAAGTGGTCATCAGGGCAAAGGGTGGCTACTTTGAAGAATCTCAAATATAAAATATATTTTGATTTGTTTAACACTTTTTACATGATTTGTGTTACTTTCATAGTTTTGTTGTCTTCACTATTGTTGTACAATGTAGAACATAGTAAAAATAAAGAACCTTGAATGAGTAGGTGTGTCAACTTTTGACTGGTACTATATATATATCATAGTACCTTAAAATACACATTTTAATCACTTACATGTTATCCCAAAAACATGTTATTTTTGCTTTAACATGAAAGCAGCCAATCGGTGTTGTTGTAAAAAGCACAGCAACATCCATGATCAGATACCTGAAACTTAAACAGGGTTTCAACAACAAAAACGGTTGTAAAACATAATTCAGCCATTTGTTTTTATTTGTTGTACTTTTCTCTCCTCTTTTTTCTCTCTGTGGTTAACGTCAAGCTAGAATAGAGCTCCTTTGACAGAGATGTGCTATTGTGTATTTGGGATGTCATTCTCTCTCTCTCTCTCTCTCTCTCGCCGCCTTTGAATTATGCTTTGCTTAGCGGTCTACACTTGAAGTCACCATAAAAACATTGCATTAAGCTTTTTCTTGTCCAGCTCTCTCCTTGCTTTGCAGCTCTAGTCAGTTCCCATTGCTCCTCCACACTGCAGCACACTAAGTTGTTAGTCTGAGTGTCCCGGGCAGGCAGCGGCAGCGCCTCTTCCTCCAGCCACGGCTGCCTCAGGCCAGGGAGCTGTAGTCCATCACATCCTGATAACTCCATCATCAATCAGCCACTTCTCTCCTGACACAACTGCTGACCAACTTCAGCTCTGGAGAGCCAAAAGAACGAGGGAGGCCTTTTAATTGGTGCCCCATGCTGGACTCAGATATTTGAAGCTATTGTGCTGGAACCAGAATAGAGAAAACTGACCCAGAACGCTATACTTGTCGATGATAGAGCCTGTGGTTTAAATGGTTGAATCCTGGCTTGCCCAGGGTGCTGCCGTGGGAACCAGTTGATGTGTGGTGGCCTTATTGCTGGTAGATCCGCGTGAAAATGCAGGCTGCACTCGCTCCACACAGCCCCCTGTCCCCTCGCCTCTTCATTGATCTCTGAGCCAAACTGGAGCCCTAAAACGGTCAACACAATCCAACATCAGGCCTTCACACACTATCTCCCCACCCCCACCCCCACCGCAACATCCACCTACCCCCACTACTAAGGGGGATCATATAAATTGGATTTCATTCTCTATGCTTTAGTTTAAGGACAAACTAGTCAACCTTTACTTTGTAGCGTGAATGACAACAAGGGCTACTGTGACTTTTCTCTAAGCGTATCTGCGTCTAATTTTGCAGTTTATTTACATATAGTCCAGTGTATGATCAGCGAGGTTAGCAAAATGTCAAGATAGTATGGTGAAACAATAAAGACAGCTTTTCCATCTCACTGCACTCTCCTCTGCTGTGTTTCTGTAATATTCAGTGTTGGGTTAGTTGCCGATGGTGAGGCCTTGTTTCTTACCTCTTTTATTCCTTTCATGATTGTGTAGATTATACTGTACTGTCTGACTGAGAAATAGCCTGTGCTAAGCACTATCCGAACCACCCAGGTGCTCTATTGAATCTGATTATGCATTGAGGTATCTAGACAGACAAACAAGGTAGGAAAAGAATACATCAATGTGCTTGATGAGGAGGAGGAGGAGGAGGAGGAGGAGGATGATGATAATGGGCTAGGGCTGGGCGATATGGCCAAAAATTAATATCATGGTATTTTTCCAATTTTTGAAGGTATGATGGTGTTTGACGTTTTTGATTAATACAAGTTCTAAATTTGCTTTATGAGTAGGGCGTGACCCTAGGGTGGCAACACATACACTCTAAATTATTTCAATGGGTCTTTCTCCATTCTGATTGATTATACTGTTCAATTCAACTTCAGCCTAAAATAATTTCCTGCATTTCCATCAATTTCTGCATTTCTTGCACTCATTTGTGTTTCTTAGGGGACCCTATAATATTTGGCTACATTAAATCTTTATTCACATAGCCAACATATTCATGCTTTGCCTAATCCTCTTTGATTTCGAAGATACTGTTGCAGAAACAATATGCTGATTAGCTAACTACAGTTGAAGTCGGAAGTTTACATACACCTTAGCCAAATACATTTCAAATCCATTTTTCACAATTCCTGACATTTAATCCTAGTAAAACTTCCCTGTCTTAAATCAGTTAGGATCACCACTTTATTTTAAGAATGCGAAATGTCAGAATAATAGAGAGAATGATTTATTTCAACTTTTATTTATTTCATCGCATTCCCAGTGGGTCAGAAGTTTACATACACTCAATTAGTATTTGGTAGCATTGCCTTTAAATTGTTTAACTTGGGTCAAACGTTTCGTGTAGCCTTCCTTCCATTACTCCCAATGATTAACTTGCTAAGAAAATACAAACTAGCTGTTTGCAGATGTAAGAAACACAAACTAATGTTGTAATTATAGAACGCTTGTGGATTTATATTAAAATCAAATTGGAAACATCGTTGTAATCAACATAGTTGCATGTGCTGCATTGACCATGCAGACTGAACGAAAGTGTCTCGTGGTCAAGTAACAAAAAATGCACTCCTTGAGTGACAGAGGGTGGGACCAGGTCTGTGTGGAAAGCGGCAGAGAGAGAGAGGGATGTCAAGGAAATAGAGAGAGAGAGAGAGCGGAGAGGGATGACTCAAGTAGCGGAGTAAACTATAAAAATGGACGTTACACAAGGCATATCACATTTACCAAACATTCAAATACCGTTAGAGAAGGTAAAGTAAAAACCAAACTGGTCCGTGCATCAATTCCGGTAATTAGTCAAATAATGTATACCGCCCAGCCCTATAATGGGTCATGGTGGTAAGGCCAGTGTTTGGTTTATACATGGCATTACATTCATTGTATTGTTATATCTCTGTAGAATCGTCTTGCTTTGGCCTTGGCTAATGTATCTTGACAATAGGAAAAATGATAAGAAAAAGATAAACGCTCTCTCTCCTTATCTGTCAACGTTGAACCTCTCTTGTCTCTGTTCTTTCTTAGAGTAGGACCAAAGAAAAGTGCGTTTTCAATGTTTTGTTTATTTGGTGTTGTTTCAAGACTCTTCATTGTGTTTTAAAAAATGCAACCAAGTCAATGGGCTAGTTGTAGTCACTCAACTACACTGAGCAAGAATAGAAACACAACATGCACAAAAAGCTTATTTCTCTAAATTTGTGTACACAAATTTGTTTACATACCTGTTAGTGAGCATTTCTCCTGCCAAGATTATCCATCCACCTGACAGGTGTGGCATATCAATAAGCTGACTAAACAGCATGATCATTACCAAGGTGTAGCTTGTGTTGGGGACAATAAAAGGCCACTCTAAAATGTGCAGTCTTGTCACACAACACAATGCCACAGATGTCTCAAGTTTTGAGGGAGCTTGCAATTGGCATGCTGACTGCAGGAAGGTCCACCAGAGCTGTTGCCAGAGAATTGATTGTTAATTTCTCTACCATAAGCTGCCTCCAACGTTGTTTTAGAGCATTTGGCAGTACGTTCAACCGGCCTCACAACTGCAGACCACGTGTATTGTGTTGTGTGGGCGAGTGGTTTGCTGATGTTCAACATTGTGAACAAATCGAATCAAAGTTTATTTGTCACGTGCGCCAAATACAACAGGTGTAGACCTTACAGTGAAATGCTTACTTACCGGCTCTAGTCAATGGTGCAAAAAAAAAGGTGTGTCGGTAAGTGAAGAAATAAAACAACAGTAAAAAGACATTTGAAAAAAGAGTAGCAAGGCTATATACAGACACCGGTTAGTCAGGCTTATTGAGGTAGTATGTACATGTAGGTATCGTTAAAGTGACTATGCATATATGATGAACGGACAGTAGCAGAAGCGTAAAAAGAGGGGTGGGCGGGTTGTGGGACACAATGCAGATAGCCCGGTTAGCCAATGTGCGGGAGCACTGGTTGGTCGGGCCAATTTAGGTAGTATGTACATGAATGTATAGTTAAAGTGATTATGCATAAAAGATAAACAGAGAGTAGCAGCAGAGTAAAAGAGGAGATGGGGGGGGAGCACACAATGCAAATAGTCCGGGTAACCATTTGGTTACCTGTTCAGGAGTCTTATGGCTTGGGGGTAAAAACTGTTGAGAAGCCTTTTTGTCCTAGACTTGGCACTCCGGTACCGCTTGCCATGCGGTAGTAGAGAGAACAGTCTATGACTGGGGTGGCTGGGGTCTTTGACAATTTTTAGGGCCTTTGTCTGACACCGTCTGTTGTAGAGGTCCTGGATGGCAGTGAGCTTTGCCCCAGTGATGTACTGGGCCGTATGCACTACGCTCTGAAGTGCCTTGCGGTCGGAGGCCAAGCAATTGCTGTACCAGGCAGTGATGCAACCGGTCAGGATGCTCTCGATGTTGCAGCTGTAGAACCTTTTGAGGATCTCAGGACCAATGCCAAATCTTTTTAGTTTCCTGAGGGGGAATAGGCTTTGTCGTGCCCTCTTCGCGACTGTCTTGGTGTGTTTGGACCAATCTAGTTTGTTGTTGATGTGGACACTAAGGAATTTAAAGCTCTCAACCTGCTCCAGGCCATAAAGGCCTGATCGGTAGAGTGCTGCAGAGAGGGTTGTCCTTCTGGAAGGTTTTCCCATCTCCACAGAGGAACTGAATACTCTGGATACTTATGTAAATAAGGTCTACCATATTTTTTAAATTTTGTTATACATTTGCAAAAAAAAAATGTTTTCGCTTTGTTATGGAGTATTGTGTGTAGGTTGATAAGGAAAAAAAATTCTTGAATCCGTTTTAGAGTAAGGCTGTACCGCAACAAAATGTGGAAAAGGCAATGGTGTTAAGTACTTAAGTAAAAATACTTTAAAATATTACTTAAGTAGTTTTTCTGAGTATCTGTACTTTATTTTACTATTGTTATTTTTAACGACTTTTACTCCACAACATTCCTAAAAACAATGATGTACTTTTTACTCCACCCATTTTCCCTGGCACCAAAAGTACTTGTTGCATTTAATTTAATTTCTTAGCAGGACAGGGAAATGGTCCAATTCACACACTTCTCAATAGAACATCCCTGGTCATCCCTACAGCCTCTGATCTGGTGGACTCACTAAACACAAAATGCTTAATTTGTAAATGAGTGTGTGGAGTGTGCCCTTGGCGAGCCGTAAATTTACAAAAAAAGAAAATTGTGCTGTCTGGTTTGCTTAGTATAAAGAATGTGAAATGATTTATACTTTTACTTTTGGTAATTAAGTATATTTTTGCATTCATATTCACTGTTGATACTTAAGTATATTTAAACCCAAATACTTTTAGACTTTTACTCTAGTAATTTGCTGCATGACTTTCACCTTTACTTGAGTCATTTTCAATATAGGGATCGTTACTTTTTCTCAAATATGACAATTGCGTAGTTTTTCCACCACTGGGAAAAGGGGAAGGGCCTGAATACTTTCCGACTGCACGGTGTAACATTTCCACCACTGGGAAAAGGGAAGGGTCTGAATACTTTCTGACTGCACGGTGTAACATTTCCACCACTGGGAAAAGGGGAAGGGTC
Organism: Oncorhynchus nerka; assembly: GCF_034236695.1. NCBI lineage: Eukaryota > Metazoa > Chordata > Actinopteri > Salmoniformes > Salmonidae > Oncorhynchus > Oncorhynchus nerka. The sequence goes on from NC_088405.1 coordinate 55,914,623, forward strand.
TGAATACTTTCTGACTGCACGGTGTAACATTTCCACCACTGGGAAAAGGGGAAGGGTCTGAATACTTTCTGACTGCACGGTGTAACATTTCCACCACTGGGAAAAGGGGAAGGGTCTGAATACTTTCTGACTGCACGGTGTAACATTTCCACCACTGGGAAAAGGGGAAGGGTCTGAATACTTTCTGACTGCACGGTGTAACATTTCCACCACTGGGAAAAGGGGAAGGGTCTGAATACTTTCTGACTGCACGGTGTAACATTTCCACCACTGGGAAAAGGGGAAGGGTCTGAATACTTTCTGACTGCACGGTGTAACATTTCCACCACTGGGAAAAGGGGAAGGGTCTGAATACTTTCTGACTGCACTGTGTAACATTTCCACCACTGGGAAAAGGGAAGGGTCTGAATACTTTCTGACTGCACGGTGTAACATTTCCACCACTGGGAAAAGGGGAAGGGTCTGAATACTTTCTGACTGCACTGTGTAACATTTCCACCACTGGGAAAAGGGGAAGGGTCTGAATACTTTCCGACTGCACGGTGTAACATTTCCACCACTGGGAAAAGGGGAAGGGTCTGAATACTTTCCGACTGCACGGTGTAACATTTCCACCACTGGGAAAAGGGGAAGGGTCTGAATACTTTCCGACTGCACGGTGTAACATTTCCACCAATAAAAAGGAAATGGAATCAGCTGTTGATGCCATTAAATGAATGACATCCTATAAAGGCTTTATTTACAACTTCTTATCAAGGTCAGCTGTTGACAACCTTGATTTTTACCAGATCGCGGTTTGTCATTTGGAGCCAGGCCTTTCAACAAAGACAGCCCCACGTTGCCCCACACATGGATGGTCTCATGACGAAGGAGCCCATTTACGGTCAGGTCATATAAAACATGGCCCAGTGTTTAATTAGCTAAATTGAAAGGGAAAGTTGTCTGGATACGCAACATGTCACACCCAAGGCTGTGATACACTAAGGGTTTTTGTGGCAAGGGAATTTCTCCCCTTTAGATTTTTCTTTGTGATGACAATGGGGAGAGAAATATGTGGTGTGATTTCAGCAGTAAGTAATGTGTTGCACTTGAATTTGTTTTAATTGCAACGATGTGAGAACACATCACCATCCCTCTGTCACTGCAGGGACAGCGCTGGGAGCATGTGGTCAGTACTAAAGCACCTCCCGCATGAACACAGGCACGGTCACGCACGCACGCACACACAGCACTAACAGTCTTAATCTATCCCTTTTCATCCCCATCTTAGTCACCAATACCCTCTCTTTCCCCCTCTCAGATAAATACACACATGCATACACGCTCCCACATACACACTCCTGACCACTCCGGCACAAAGACCCTCAGATTTGTCCTGTTTACTACTAGCCACCTAGCAATTTTATGAAGATGGCTTTAGCTAGCCCAGATAGGTTCTCAACCTTGAAACTAGCTACGAAGAAGCCATTTCAGACTATTAATCTAGTTAGAGTAGCTAGCTTGTCTATCTTAGTTATTAGCATGCCTGCTGTCCAGTTTGGTAGACTTTTAAAAAACAACCAATAACTAAATGTACTGAATAAGACTCGCATTGCTTTCAATCTTTTATTTCAATCTTTTATCCAATCTTTTATCCAGATTTTAGTAGAGATGCAGAGAAGCAAATGACCTTTTCCACATTTTGTTACGTTACAGCCTTATTATAGAATTGATAAAAAAAATACAAATCCTCAAATCCTCAGCAATCTATACACAATAATGAGATTGTTTTTGCAAGTTTATTAAAATTAAAAAACAGATACCTTATTCACATAAGTATTCAGACCCTTTGCTATGAGACTCGAAATTGAGCTCAGGTGCCTCCTGTTTCCATTGATCATCCTAGAGATATTTCTAGAACTTGATTGGTGTCCACCTGTGGTAAATTCAATTGATTGGACATTATTTGGAAAGGCACACACCTGTCTATATAAGGTCCCACAGTTGACAGTGCAGGTCAGAGCAAAAACCAAGCCATGAGGTTGAAGGAATTGCCCGTAGAGCTCCGAGACAGGATTGTTTCGAAGCACAGATCTGAGGAAGGGTACCAAAATATTTCTGCAGTATTGAAGGTCTCCAAGAACACAGTGGCCTCCATCATTCTTAAATTAAAGAAGTTTGGAACCACCAAGACCCTTCCTAGAACTGGCAGCCCGGCCAAACTGACCAATCGGGGAAGAAGGGCCTTGGTCAGGGAGGTGACCAATAATCTGATAGTCACTCTGACAGAGCTCTAGAGTTCCTCTGTGGAGATGGGAGAACCATCCAGAAGGACAACCACCTCTGCAGCACTCTACCAATCAGGTCTTTATGGTAGAAGGGCCAGACAGACGCCATTCCTCAGTAAAAGGCACATAACAGCCCACCTGGAGTTTGTCAAAAGGGACCTAAAGACTCTCAGACAATGAGAAACAAGATTCTCTGGTCTGATGAAACCAAGATTGAACTCTTTGGACTGAATGCCAAGCGTCATGTCTGGAAGAAACCTGACACCATCCCTACGGTGAAGCATGGTGGTGGAGGCATTATCTGAAGGGATGTTTTTCGGCGGCAGGGACTGGGAGACGAGTCAGAATCGAGGTAAAGATGAACGGAGCAAAGTACAGAGAGATCCTTGATGAAACCTGCTTCAGAGCGCTCAGGACCTCAGACTGGGGCAAAGGTTCACCTTCCAACATGACAATGACTCTAAACATACAGCCAGGACAACGCAGGTGTGGCTTCGGGACAAGTCTCTGAATGTCCTTGAGTGGCCCAACCAGAGCCTGGACATGAACCCAATCGAACATCTCTGAAGAGACCTGAAAATAGCTGTACAGAAACACTCCCAATCCAACCTGACAGAGCTTGAGAGGATCTGCAGAGAAGAATGGAAGAAACTCCCCAAATACAGGTGTGCCAAGCTTGTAGCGTCCTACCCAAGAAGACTCCAGCCTGTAATCGCTGCCAAAGGTGCTTCAACAAAGTACTGAGTAAAATGTCTGAATACTTATGTAAATGGTAGTAATTATATATATATATTTTTTTTAAGAACCACCAGTCATGAGGATACAAACAGATCAAGTGGTATGCTTAGATGTGCAGCAAAATAGACATATTTCTTTTTATATAGAATTAAGTAGAATCATTATGTCTCTAGATTACAGGAAAAAGCTGTTTCGGGTGTTTGAAAAATGCTAAATTCTCCAACTACCCTCCAACCATCCTCACGTGCTTTGTGTCCCCTCAGATTTTTGGGGTGCATGACGACCCTGCCAGCACACACGCCATCACATACTCAGGCATGCGCACACACAACCACAGACACACACATGCAGACACACCCATGCAGACACACCCATGCAGACACACACATGCAGACACACACGCACACACACGCAGACACAGACACACACATGCAGACACAGACACACACATGCAGACACAGACACACACATGCAGACACAGACACACACATGCAGACACAGACACACATGCAGACACACACGCAGACACACGCAGACACACACACACACACACACACGCAGACACACACACACACGCAGACACACACACACACGCAGACACACACACACGCATACACACACACACGCAGACACACACACGCAGACACACACACATGCATGCACACACACACACACATGCAGACACATGCAGACACACACACAGACACACGCAGACACACACACACACATGCAGACAGACAGACACACACACACACATGCAGACAGACAGACACACACACACATGCAGACAGACACACACACACATGCAGACAGACACACACACACACATGCAGACAGACACAGACACACAAATGCAGACACACACACACACACACGCAGACACACACATACAGACACACACATGCAGACAGACACACGCAGAGAGACACACACGCAGACAGACACACACGCAGACAGACACACACGCAGACAGACTCACATGCAGACACACACATACAGACACTAGACATGCAGACACACACACACACACACATACAGATACACAGACACATGCAGACACACACACATACACATGCAGACACACACACACACACATGCAGACACACACACACACATGCAGACACACACACACACACACATGCAGACACACACACACACACACATGCAGACACACACACACACATGCAGACACACACACACACACATGCAGACACACACACACACACATACAGACACACACATACAGACACACACACGCAGACACACACACGCAGACACACACACGCAGACACACACACGCAGACACAGACACATAGACACACACATACAGACACACACACACATACAGAACACACAGACACACACATGCAGACATGTTTACTATCTGTCAAATACTGTCCAAGTTACAGTACGGTACATGTACTATACATATCTACCTCAATTACCTCATACCCCTGCATATCGACTCAGTACTGGTACCCCTTGTCTATAGCCAAGTTATCATTACTCATTCTGTATCTATTAATACTGTTATTACATGTTTTACTTTTCTATTATTTTCTTTCTTCCGCGTTGCTGGGAAGGGTCCGTAAGTAAGCATTTCACTGTTAGTCCACACCTATTGTTTACGATGCACGTGACAAATGCAATTGGATTTGATTTGATTTGACACACACGCTCAGACTGCGTTAGAGGCTGCCTATCTCCTTGCGTCAGAGGATCCTTCTGTACTGAGATCCCTATCCTAGTCACCATGATTAGAATCTAAAGTGCACATCCCAGACGGCTAGATCTGACTTTTCAGTCCGACTTCACCAAGGGGATAGAATACTAGCTGCTGAACTACAGTGCATGTCGTCTATGGTTGGTTTTAAGATATGCTATGATAAGACTCGCAAGACTGAGACAGCCATGACTTCTGACAAACCATTAGGCCTGTAATGTATTTTTAGATGTTGTGGAGGATAGTACCATTTTTGGGATCAAAGTCCATCCAAATTTCCGAGCTTGACATGGTCAACTATCACATGATGACCACTTCATTTTGTGTCCCACATTTCTCCAAACAAGGTTGTCCGCCAAACAATCACGTGATCACGGTGGCCAGGTGGTCATATCAGTCAAAAAGTGCAGGATAATTAAGGCTATTGGTCAAATAGGAGATCTCCTAGAAATGACACTGTGAACTGAAAGCCCCTAATTACATTGTCTTTGAGCAGCTCATCATTTGGAGTTTTAAGTGGCCTTAAAGGACTGTGGGAAATCTAATGAAAACCAGTGGTCTGTAAATGGTTTCAGTAATGTTTTTCTTCTATGTTATCTACATCTTCCAACATTTGACTGCCATTGGTGGTTACTGTTAAAAGCATTGTCAAATTATTTATAGACACATTTGTTTTAAAAAGGGAAATCAGCACAATTGTATCTCACTCTGTCTATATGTCCGTCTTCAATATTGTTACATGTAGACAGCCTTCTGTGTAATGGAATGTAGGAATGGATATGAAATTCCTTTCCAGTAGTACGTTTTCTCAACTTGAATTTGCTGCAGGGTTTAGTTGGGAGGTTGTTGACTATCTTAGTCTACTGTAGTAATATGGGTGTGTTTATAGCAATGTGTTGTCGTACTATACTCCAACCTGCTGTAGAGTACTCTGACTACTATCACAAGGTTGAACTACGAATTTAAACAAGGTGTGGCCATACGCATCTGATATATATGGCAATTTACATTGCAGCGCCAAATATTAGTGGAATGGACAGCATATCTCAGAGAAATGCCAGCATACAGCAGCCTGAGTAGCGCAGAACTCGTTAGTTATGTGATTTAACAGCCCCAGCCACAGACGGGGACGGCCAGCCCACAGAACAACACTGACCCAGGGCTTCTGGTTCCTCCCGGTTCTGACAGGCCCCTTCCCACCATGCATCTGTAACACATATGGCCTTTATAAAGCATGACTCCTTTAAAAGGCATTATAAAGCACATTAATGCATTTGTATTGAATTCATATTTATTATGCATTATAAACTGGGGGGGTTGAGTGCTGATTAGCTGACAGCTGTGGTATACCACAGGTATGATAAAACATTTATTTTTACTGCTCTAATTGCATTGGTAACCAGTTTATAATAGCAATAAAGCACATTGGGGGTTGGTGGTATATGGACAAGATACCAAGGCTAAGGGCTGTATCCAGGCGCTCTGTGTTGAACAGCCCTTAGCTGTGGTATATTGGCTATATACCACACCCCGTCAGGCCTTATTGCTTAATTATACGTGCAAAATGAGTAAGAGCTCAGGGCATATTTAAAAAAAATGTTTTTGTCTTTTACAAAATGGAGGGTATTATGTATGGCTGTCATAGTCAGGGTGATGACTGCTACATTTACATCATTTACATCATCCAGAGTGACTTACATAATCAATTAGGGTTAAGTGCCTTACTCAAGAGCACATTGACAGATTTTTCCCCTATTTGGCTCAGGGATTCAAATCAAATGGTATTTGTCACATACACATGGTTAGCAGATGTTAATGCGAGTGTAACGAAATGCTTGTGCTTCTAGTTCCGACCATGCAGTGATATCTAACAAGTAATCTAACCTAACAATTTCACAACTACTACAAGTGTAAATGAATGAATAAGAATATGTACATAAAAATATATGCATGAGTGATGGCCGAATGGCATAGGCAAGATGCAGTAGATGGTATAGAGTACAGTATATACATATGAGATGAGTAATGTAGGGTATGTAAACATGATATAAAATGCCATTGTTTAAAGTGGCTAGTGATACATTTATTACATACATTTTTCCATTATTAAAGTGATTATTAAAGTTATTAAAGAGTTGAGTCAGTATGTTGGCAGCAGCCACTCAATGTTAGTGATGGCTGTTTAACAGTCTGATGGCCTTGAGATAGAAGCTGTTTTTCAGTCTCCCGGTCCCTGCTTTGATGCACCTGTATTGACCTCGCCTTCTGGATGATAGCAGAGTGAGCAGGCAGTGGCTCGGGTGGTTGTTGTCCTTGATGATCTTTTTGGCCTTCCTGTGACATCGGGTGGTGTAGGTGTCCTGGAGGGCAGGTAGTTTGCCCCCGGTGATGCGTTGTGCAGACCTCACTACTCTCTAGAGAGCCTTACGGTTATGGGCAGAGCAGTTGCCGTACCAGGCGGTGATACAGCCCGACAGGGTGCTCTCGATTGTGCATCTGTAAAAGTTTGAGTGTTTTTGGTGACAAGCCAAATTTCTTCAGCCTCCTGAGGTTGAAGAGGCGCTGCTGCGCCTTCTTCACCACGCTGTCTGTGTGGGTGGACCATTTCAGTTTGTCTGTGATGTGTACGCTGAGGAACTTAAAACTTTCCACCCTCTCCACTACTGTCCCGTCGACTGAGTACTTCCGGCGCCGACAGAGATGGCCGCCTCGCGCTCCTAGGAAACTATGCAGTATTTATTTTTTTTATGTGTTATTTCTTACATTGTTACCCCAGGAAATCTTAGGTTTTATTACATACAGTCGGGAGTAACTATTGGACATAAGAGCAACGTCAACTCACCAAAATTACGACCAGGAATACGACTTTCCCGAAGCGAATCCTCTGTTTGGCCCATCACCCAGGACAATGGATCGGATCCCAGCCGGCGACCCAAAGCAACGGCGCCGCAGAAGGGGCAGAAGAAGCGGTATTCTGGTCAGGCTCCGTAGACGGGCACATCGCGCACCGCTCCCGAGTATACTACTCGCCAATGTCCAGTCTCTTGACAACAAGGTAGACGAAATCCGAGCAAGGGTTGCCTTCCAGAGAGACATCAGAGACTGTAACGTTCTTTGTTTCATGGAAACATGGCTCACTCGAGACACGCTATCGGAGTCGGTACAACCACCTGGTTTCTTCACGCTTCGCGCCGACAGAAACAAGCATCTCTCTGGTAAGAAGAAGTGTGGGGGTGTATGCCTTATGATTAATGAGACGTGGTGTGATCATCGCATACAGGAACTCAACTTAGAATTCCTCACAATCAAATGCCGACCGCATTATCTACCAAGAGAATTCTCTTCGATCATAATCACAGTCATGTATATTCCCCCCCAAGCAGACACATCAACGGCCTTGAAAGAACTTCATTCGACTCTATGTAAACTGGAAACCACATATCCTGAGGCTGCATTTATTGTAGCTGGGGATTTTAATAACAAGGCTAATCTGAAAACAAGGCTCCCTAAATTCTATCAGCATATCGATTGCGCTACCCGGGCTGGCAAAACTCTGGATCATTGTTATTCTAACTTCCGCAACGCATATAAGGCCCTCCCCCGACCTTTTTTCGGAAATGCTGACCACGACTCAACTTTTGTTGCTCCCAGCCTATAGACCGAAACTGAAACAGAAAGCTCCCTCACTCAGGTCTGTTCAACGCTGGTCCGACCAATCGGATTCTACGCTTCAAGATTGCTTCGATCACATGGACTGGGATATGTTCCGCAAAGCATCGAACAACAGCATTGATGAATACGCTGATTTGGTGAGTGAGTTTATTAGCAAGTGCATCGGTGATGTTGTACCCACAGCGTCTATTAAAACATTCCCCAACCAGAAACCGTGGATTGATGGCAGCATTTGCGCAAAACTGAAAGCACGACCACTGATTTTAATCAGGGCAAGGTGACCGGAAACATGACCGAATACAAACAGTGTAGCTATTCCCTCCGCAAGGCAATCAAACAAGCTAAGCGTCAGTATAGAGACAAAGTAGAGTCGCAATTCAACGGCTCAGACGCGAGAGGTATGTGGCAGGGTCTACAGTCAATCATGGACTATAAAAGAAAAACCAGCCCCATCGCGGACCACGATGTCTTGCTCCCAGATAGACTGAACAACTTCTTTGCTCGCTTTGAGGACAATACAGTGCCACTGAGTAAAACATTTAACGTGTTAACCCTCGCAAGGCTGCAGGCCCAGACGGCATCCCCAGCCGCGTCCTCAGAGCATGCGCAGACCAGCTGGCTGGTGTGTTTACAGACATAATCAATCCTTATCCCAGTCTGCTGTTCCCACATGCTTCAAGAGGGCCACCATTGTTCCTGTTCCCAAGAAAGCTAAGGTAACTGAGCTAAACTACTACTGCCCCGTAGCACTCACTTCCGTCATCATGAAGTGCTTTGAAAGACTAGTCAAGGACCATATCACTTCCACCCTACCTGACAGCCTAGACCCACTCCAATTTGCTTACCGCCCCAATAGGTCCACAGACAACGCAATTCCAATCACACTGCACACTGCCCTAACCCATCTGGACAAGAGGAATACCTATGTGAGAATGCTGTTCATCGACTACAGCTCAGCGTTTAACACCATAGTACCCTCCAAACTCATCATTAAGATGGAGACCCTGGGTCTCGACCCCGCCCTGTGCAACTGGGTCCTGGACTTCCTGACAGGCCACCCCCAGGTGGTGAGGGTAAGTAACAACATCTCCACCTCGCTGATCCTCAACACTGGGGCCCCACAAGGGTGCGTTCTCAGCCCTCTCCTGTACTCCCTGTTCACCCACTGCATGGCCATGCACGCCTCCATCTCAATCATCAAGTTTGCAGACGAAACTACAGTGGTAGGCTTGATTAACAACAACGACGAGACGGCCTACAAGGAGGAGGTGAGGGCCCTCGGAGTGTGGTGTCAGGAAAATAACCTCACACTCAATGTCAACAAAACAAAGGAGATGATCGTGGACTTCATGAAACAGCAGAGGGAGCAGTGACCTAACCGCTGTGTCAGTGGGTTATATAATCAAACCACTAGGCTATCTGCCGCCTGTTTACAATGAGCCTTGCTTTGTAGTACGAGGCTGTTGAAATCAAACACATTGTTCTCTATCCACCTGTGATTGTTGTTTCATGGGTTAACAATACCACAATACAAGTTCTCCCGATACTGTACATCCAAGTAGTCATTTTTTATTCATTTGGTAAATGCCAGTTGACCTCTCAGTGAATACTTAATTTGTTAAAGAACATTCTGCTAAGCTGCCAAAAACATCGATATATTGTGGGTTGCTTGGCAATTAAAATATTTATCTCGTGTTGTGTTCTCATTGTGTTGTGAGTCTCTGTTTGAGACTGCTAGTTTGTTCTCTACAGCGGTGTGCACTATTGCTGCTGAATGTCTTCTCTGTGGGCTGCGTTGGTGCCTGGCTGTGGGCGGAGGGGAGGAGAGACTGGAGCATGGCTCTGCCTGTGTCTCTGTCTTTGTCTCTGCCCGCCGTCATTGATTTGGGCAGAGGAGCGGGGATCATGAGTCACCGGTGTGCCGCGGTGCTCTGGATCCTACCAAGGGGAATTCAGTGTAATGATCTCGCACAAGAGTCGCAAAACAAAAAGCAAAGCCTCAGCTGAGTCCGTGCCAAGTGGCGAGAGAGCCTGGCTTAGCTCCATCCCACTCCCCTCCCCTTGGAGAACGCACTTTAAATCTAGCTGTCATCACCGCTGAAATGGGTTTTATGGTCTCAGCTTCCACCGTTAACAAAGCTTGAAATGTGGGTGACATATCACTGGTGCTATGAACATGCCCCTCTCGCCCCTGGGCCCAGAGCTAGGCATCCCTAGGCCTCTCCTCAATTCGGTCTTCCTACTTTGCCGTGTGTGTTAGTGTGTGTGTGTGAGTGGGTGGGAGGTAGGTTACCTTCATATAAGAGCGGCCATTGAAATGAAAGTTGTGCCAAATGGGGAGACATTGTCTCTAGACAAATAATGACAAAATGACGTGAAAGACGATGATATTTGCTGGAAATTCAGTACAGGCCCAATGCGGTTACTATGTCTTATTTCTCAGCATGCCCATCATACGTTTTTATCCCTACAACTAAAAGGTTGACACGCTCTCTTCCTGTGTAGGTGCCTCTGGTATGTCCTATTACCTGGCTGGCCCTCCTGTGGAGCCAGATTCAGAAGCTGGTGTGTAGAAAACATTATTTGATGACTCCCATAAGCCTATCCTGTGGGTTTGTCCCAGTCTACTGTAAAGCTCCCGTCCTGGGGGTTGGTTCCAGTCTACTGTAAACCTCCTGTCCTGGGGTTTGGTCCCAGTATACTGTAAAGCTCTTGTCCTGGGGTTTGGTTCCGGTCTACTGTATACATCCTGTCCTGGGGGTTGGACCCGGTCTACTGTAAAGCTCCCATCCTGGGGGTTGGTCTCGGTCTACTGTAAAGCTCTTGTCCTGGGGGTTGGTCCCAGTCTACTGTAAAGCTCTTGTCCCGGGGGTTTGGTCCCAGTCTACTGTAAAGCTCTTGTCCCGGGGGTTTGGTCCCAATCTACTGTAAAGCTCTTGTCCTGGGGGTTGGTCTCGGTCTACTGTAAAGTTCCTGTCCTGGGGGTTGGACCCGGTCTACTGTAAAGCTCCCGTCCTGGGGGTTGGTCTCGGTCTACTGTAAAGCTCTTGTCCTGGGGGTTGGTCTCGGTCTACTGTAAAGCTCTTGTCCTGGGGGTTGGTCCCAGTCTACTGTAAAGCTCTTGTCCCGGGGGTTTGGTCCCAGTCTACTGTAAAGCTCTTGTCCTGGGGGTTTGGTCCCAGTCTACTGTAAAGCTCTTGTCCTGGGGGTTTGGTCCCAGTCTACTGTAAAGCTCTTGTCCTGGGGGTTTGGTCCCAGTCTACTGTAAAGCTCTTGTCCTGGGGGTTGGTCCCAGCCTACTGTAAAGCTCTTGTCCTGGGGGTTGATCCCAGTCTACTGTAAAGTACCTATCCTGGGGGTTGGTCCCAGTCTACTGTAAAGTACCTATCCTGGGGGTTTGGTCCCAGTCTACTGTAAAGTACCTATCCTGGGGGTTTGGTCCCAGTCTACTGTAAAGCTCTTGTCCTGGGGGTTGGTCCCAGTCTACTGTAAAGCTCTTGTCCTGGGGGTTTGGTCCCAGTCTACTGTAAAGCTCTTGTCCTGGGGGTTGATCCCAGTCTACTGTAAAGTACCTATCCTGGGGGTTGGTCCCAGTCTACTGTAAAGTACCTATCCTGGGGGTTGGTCCCAGTCTACTGTAAAGCTCCAGGCCATTTGTGTTATTGGTTTCAGTCAAAGGGCCAGGGACATTCCAAAGATCCAGGATAATGTACCGTGTGAAGTGTGGTGAGGAGCCACAGCCATGTGGAGTAGGGGTCTGAGAAGTCAGCCTGGCCACGTATCATGCAGCCACGACCGTAAGCACCTGCTCTCCCACTAAGAGTGGCCCAGGCCCACACTCTAACAGTCTAATGTGTTTCAGTGCCAGTTCACCCCTCAGCCATGGTATCTGAACATGGCCACCAGTCCTCCTCCACCCGCAGCCCTCTTTTTACTGATCTCATTCCCCATTGAGCTCAAATGAGTCCCAGCTGCCGCCTGATCTTTTTTGCAATGGCAGAGCAGTAAATGTACTGTAGTCATAAAACAGCAACAGTCATTGCAGTGACATTGATGCTCAGTACAGTACAGTATGTGCATCTCACTGACCGAATGCACAAGTTGTTTATGAGATTCAAGCGTGTCTTCCGTCTGAGGAGGTGAGGGCTAGCTTTATTCATGCCATCATAATAGCATTGTTCATCTTCTTTGCTATATTATCTGAACAGTATCCAATGAAACGCGCCCCCTCAAGTCTGTTTATGAGAGCGGAATGGCTCACAAAGAACATTTACTCTATACGTATGCAGAGAGAGAGTGATTTCCCATGCTGTGAAATGTGTCTTTTCTAAACATGACTCGTAATTTACGCATACAAGCCCATCTGTACCAGCCTGCACATATCAGCAACAGCCCTTAAATGTTTTGTACATATATTCCTATGATGCTCAAATCTAAATTTCACCCCACACATTTAGCATTTTGGAGACAATCTCTTCTTAGTGTGTCGCCACATGCTAAATGATGGGCCATTTTGCATGTGGGCTCATTACACAACCCACTGTAACGCAGTGCCAAATAAATGCCCATTCAGCACAAAAGAGTGTGTTGTCAGAACAGCAGGATGGATGCTCGGGTGTGCAGGGTTGATATGTATCCTGATGAAGAGAGAACAGCAGGATGGATGCTCAGGTGTACAGGGTTGATATCTATCCTGATGAAGAGAGAACAGCAGGATGGATGCTCGGGTGTGCAGGGTTGATATCTATCCTGATGAAGAGAGAACAGCAGGATGGATGCTCAGGTGTGCAGGGTTGATATGTATCCTGATGAAGAGAGAACAGCAGATGATATATTGCAGAGGGAGCAGAAGGCGAAAATGCTTAAGGAGGGAGCACAGCGCTTTCCCTCTTCTTACTGCTCTGTTCTGCTCTGAGTCAGTGAGGTGTGTGTGTGGTGGTGGGGGGGGGGGCATGCAGGGGATGGGAGGGGCTTCATCAAACAAAGTGTTGTGTCCAGCAACTTTGAACTGAAGGAGAGAAAAAAAAAGCTCAGATGGAAATTAGGCTCAAAATGTATCTCAGCGGTCTGTGAAGTACAGAAACCGTAGGTTGCACACCGGTGAGGCAACTCACTGAGGCATTATTTTGCTTTTCAACTCCCCTCCTCATGCCCCCAGTCACGCCCTTTTTGCAACCCCAGTGATTGATGGGAGGTGTGTCCTTGAGCAGGCCGAGAGGGACCGGCCAAGGACGGGATGCGGCTATCCAATTGTTCAGACAGATAAACAAGGATATAAATGTCATTTACGGCACATAGTGATCGATGCCAACAGCCCCAATGCCAGGAAGCATGCTTAAAAGCCCATCTCATTACTTAACCTCAGCTTTTTGGAGTCACTGGATGTTTTTGTTGGATAGGGCCACCTTTCTTTCTTCCCTGTCTCCTATGTCCCGGTGTCTTCCCTTAATTTACTACCCCTGCAGGCTCTGTCCCTCTTTCTCTCTCTCTCTCTCCCTCTCCCTTTCTCATGTACTCCTCTCATCATTGTGTCCTCAACGTCTGACATCATTTCACTAGTTATATTGTGATCTCCCTTCATTCATCCGCGATCGTTAAGTGTCAGAACTCAGAAGGCTATTTCATTAGCAAGAGTTAGGTTAATTGCATGTCTGATCTCAGTGTCTGTGATAAGATGCTACAGTGTTTTGGTTTACTGATGCACTCATAGGTGTGCTTTCATTAGCCCGTGGCTTCTCAACCACAGGCGTGTCGCAGGTGGAGGTTCTGTTACTATCAATGGTTGAGGAAAGCAATGAACATCGTATGACGGGGAGTCATTTGAAGACGAGCTCACGAGCCACCCAAATAGGGATACATTGAGTAACTAAATGTATGTGGCACAGCTGACGCTACAACTCTGCTCTCACTACTGCATCGACCGTCACGGCTACTACTATTAACGTTAGTAGTAATATTAACACACATATCACGATGATGACCACAATGGGATTGGAAGATGATGATGTTGTGGACTAATTTATCTATGATTCCCCTGTTCGTCTCCAAAGTCCGCTTAATAGAAGGGGTGTTTCCAATGACTATTAAAGCATAACGAGCCGGCCCTTATTTATGACTCATAGCTTCCAGCTGCACTCGTTGGAAATGTCAACAATCTCTTGATGATGACACATATCAGTTTTGAGGGATATAAACAAAATATTTGAGATACTTCCACAGGCATTCAATCCCTTGTCTCAAATTAGATCTGCATATTGGCACACGTGAGGTCATGTGTTAAATGGGAAGCACGCGATGAGTAGGAAGCATTGCAAGGCGACACAGCATGTGTTTTTGGTTTTGGTTTATTGTCTCAAGAAGGAGCTTTCATGACAGCAGTGGCCGTTGAATACAAAAATGAGTGCAGATTCAACACAATGCACCGTGCTTCCCTTGTAATGTTATAGTGAGAATGCTGCGCAGTTGCCATGGAACCCTTTGTTGCTAAGCAATGAGTCGATTATTCCATTTTTTTTATATCAGAGGCAGAGTGGTATTTTCTGTGCAATGGCGTTATCCAGTAAATTTGTTTTCAGTTTGCAATTGACTGCATCCATGGACACAAACCTCCCAAATAATGCAATTACACCAGAGTAACATGAAATGGGCACAAATCAGAGTACAGCAACATCAACTTCCTTATCATCTACAAAGAGTACTACTGCAGTCACCACCTGAGAAATAGCAGTGTGATATGACAAGTAACCCATTTCACGAATCTACATATTACCTCACTGTATCTATGTATATTTGTGTTCTTTGTAAGGCATTATAAAACACTGTCCTTTTTCTGGTGATCAACAGCAAAACAGAGGGTAGAGTCAGTGAAAAGCCAGTTCATGGTGTGTACTGCATACATACACTACATGATCAACGGTATGTGGACACTTGCTTGTTGCCATAACAGCCTCCAGTCTTTCTACTAGATGTTGGAACATTGCTGTGAGGACTTGCTTCCATATAGCAACAAGAGCATTAGTAAGATCTGGCACTGATGTTGGGTGATTAGGCCTGGCTCGCAGTCGGCATTCCAAATCATCCCAAAGTTGTTTGATTGTGTTGAGGTCAGGGCTCTGTGCACACCGATCTCGACAAACCATTTCTGAATGGACCTCGCTTTGTGCACGGGGCGTTGTCATGCTGAAACAGGAAAGGGCCTTCCCCAAACTGTCTCCACAAATTTGTAAGCACAGAATCGTCTAGAATGTCATTGTATGCTGTCAAGTTAAGATTTCCCTTCACTGGCACTATGGAGCCTGAACCATGAAAAACAGCCCCAGACCATTATTCCTCCTCCACCAAACTTTAAAGTTTGCTCTATACATTGGGGCAGGTAGTGTTCTCCTGGCATCCGTCAAACTCAGATTCATCCGTTGGACTGCCAGATGGAGAAGTGTGATTCATCACTCCAGAGAACGTGTTTCCACAGCTCCAGAGTCCAATGGCAGCGAGCTTTACACCACTCAATCCAACGCTTGGCATTGCGCATGGTGATCTTAGGCTTGTGTGCGGCTGCTCGGCCATGGAAACCCATTTCATGAATCTCCTGATGAACAGTTCTTGTACTGACGTTGCTTACAGAGGCAGTTTGGAACTCGGTAGTGGATGTTGCAACCGAGGACAGAGCCTTTTCATGTGCTACACGCTTCAGCACTTGGAGGTCCCGTTCTGTGGCCTACCACTTTGCGGCTGAGCCGTTGTTTCTTCTAGACATTTCCACTTCACAATAACCGCACTTACAGTTGACCTGGGCAGCCCTAGTAGGGCAGAAATTTGACAAACTGACTTGTTGGAAAGGTGGCATCCTATGACAGTGCCACGTTGAAAGTCACTGAGCTCTTCAGTAAGGACATTCTACCATATTTATACACCTGTCCACAACGGCTACAGCTGAAATAGCCAAATCGACAAATTTCAACGGGTGTCCACATACCTTTTTGTATATATAGTATACGTATCAAACAAGGTTGAACTGCCTCTGTGAGCATATTCCGGTCGGGGTGGTTTGGGTGGGCTTCATCCTGACACATTTAGGTCCTGATGTTTTAATGTCACAATATCTAATCACCAACATGCCTCCCAACACCAGCCCTACCATCAGCCAAATCAAACCCGATCCACCTCGAAACCATCCCTTTCTCTGGCGTGCAGATATACTGCACCTACTGCGAGTGATTCCCTCTCAGTCCCCAACCTCCTACTGTAAAGCAATTTGAGATCATTATTATCGTCTTTACCTGTACGACAGAAAACACTGCCAGGGATAAAAACATGCTGAGGGGGGGATTGTTGCCCCTGAAGAGGGAGCCAGTCTAAACGGCCCCAACCACCTGAGGTATTCCTGAAAACACTGGCTGCGTGTTTCATGGAGCATCTCCCAGGCTTCCAGGGACGGGGCCCTCTGTTTATTAAAAACCAAACCTAGGCACTCCAGAGATGCCACCTGCTTTGCGTTTGTCATTTAAATATGGACACAGATGATGGGGCCATCTGGCTGCTGAGTGTAAAAATGGAGGAAAATAACACACGTTTTGAGAAAGCAGTGGACCTGCTCAGAGAAGCCCAAAAGCACTACATACAGGAAGTAGAGGGAGTAGAGGCAAAATGTCAAACAAAGAAAGGCAGAGAGGAGTGAGGAATCTGTGTGGAGGGGTCTAGTATGCAGCTCTATTGACAAATACACTTGTTTTTCTCATTCACTGGTACTGTCCAAAGATGATTATTCTTCAATGGCAGACACAGGAATGTAGTGCTAATGTTTCCCACCCTATTCTATCATTGCATGTTAGTGAACTGTGATTGTGTTATTGAAATATTTCGGAAAGTACTCATGCTTTTTTCAATGTTTGCTCTCAGGATTGGATTTATTGTTGGTGTGTGTCTGCATTAGCATTGATACTAACCTCAGCGGTGATGAATTGCAGGTTGTGCAGTTACTATGCTTCTTGACATAGGGACCACACCCACCGTTGCCAATAGATGCATCAGAAACTCACAGCCTTTATCAAAGACACTGAGATAAACAACTGTAAAACTGTGGATTAAGAACATCCATTCTTCTCCTGTTAAATTAAAACTGTGGCAAAGTGGTAGAATTTGTTTGGTTCCTTGAGGGCTGTGCCTTCCTTGGTAGGGGGGAAATGTGCTGAGATCAGAGAGGAGAGAGGAAACTGGCAGACAATCAAAGATCAGGAGATGAAGTTCCTGGATGCTGGACGTTGAGTTGGATCCAAGCCTGACTTTAATAAAGACTATTTTCTATACTCCACACTCCTTTAATATGCCACATCAATACCTGGCGAGTTATGGGACTCAGCTGGAAGTAGTCCCTACTCCGGCAGATCAGGTCAGAGTTTGTCGGCAAACAGCATCAGGTCACGCCAGTCAGTGGCTTAGGTGCGGCTTATTTGAGAAAGCAGTGGAAAGTGCTGACGCACTGTGATGTGATAATTGCTAATAGTAGTTGGGGTTTGGCTCTGGACATCGATGTTCCCCCATCTCTTTTTCACTCACTCACACACACACACACTGGTGGAAAAAGTACCCAATTGTCATATTTGAGTAAAAGTAAAGATACCTTTATAGAAAATGACTCAAGTAAAAGTGAAAGTCCTCCAGTAAAATACTACTTGAGTAAAAGTCTAAAAGTATTTGGTTTTAAATATACTTAAGTATCAAAAGTACATGTAATTGCTCAAATATACTTAAGTATCAAAGTAAAAGTATATATTAATTCAAATTCCTTATTAACCAAACGGCACAATTTTCTTGTTTTTTTTTATTTACAAATAGCCAACACTCAGACATCCTTTACAAATGAAGAATCTTTGTTTAGTGAGTCTCCAGACCGGAATCAGTAGAGATGACCAGGGATGTTCTCTGTTTAGTGAGTCTGTCAGGGATGTTCTCTGTTTAGCGAGTCTGCCAGATCAGAGGCAGTAGAGATGACCAGGGATATCCGAGCAAGGGTAGCATTCCAGAGGGACATCAGAGACTGCAACGTTCTCTGCTTCACGGAAACATGGCTTACTGGGAAGACGCTATCCGATGCGGTGCAGCCAACGGGTTTCTCCACGCATCGCGCCGACAGAAACAAACATCTTTCTGGTAAGAAGAGTGGCGGGGGCGTATGCCTCATGACTAACGAGACATGGTGTGATGAAGGAAACATACAGGAACTCAAATCCTTCGGTTCACCTGATTTAGAATTCCTCACAATCAAATGTAGACCGCATTATCTTCCAAGAGAATTCTCTTCGATTATAATCACAGCCGTATATATCCCCCCCCAAGCAGACACGTCGATGGCTCTGAACAAACTTTATTTAACTCTTTGCAAACTGGAAACCATTTATCCGGAGGCTGCATTCATTGTAGCTGGGGATTTTAACAAAGCTAATCTGAAAACAAGACTCCCTAAATTTTATCAGCATATCGATTGCGCAACCAGGGGTGGTAAAACCTTGGATCACTGTTACTCTAACTTCCGCGACGCATATAAGGCCCTGCCCCGCCCCCCTTTCGGAAAAGCTGACCACGACTCCATTTTGTTGATCCCTGCCTACAGGCAGAAACTGAAACAAGAGGCTCCCACGCTGAGGTCTGTCCAACGCTGGTCAGACCAAGCTGACTCCACACTCCAAGACTGCTTCCATCACGTGGACTGGGACATGTTTCGTATTGCGTCAGATAAAAATATTGACGAATACGCTGATTCGGTGTGCGAGTTCATTAGAACGTGCGTCGAAGATGTCGTTCCCATAGCAACGATAAAAACATTCCCTAACCAGAAACCGTGGATTGATGGCAGCATTCGCGTGAAACTGAAAGCGCGAACCACTGCTTTTAATCAGGGCAAGGTGACCGGAAACATGACAGAATATAAACAATGCAGCTATTCCCTCCGCAAGGCTATTAAACAAGCTAAGCGTCAGTACAGAGACAAAGTGGAATCTCAATTCAATGGCTCAGACACAAGAGGCATGTGGCAGGGTCTACAGTCAATCACGGACTACAAGAAGAAACCCAGCCCAGTCACGGACCAGGATGTCTTGCTCCCAGGCAGACTAAATAACTTTTTGCCCGCTTTGAGGACAATACAGTGCCACTGACACGGCCTGCAACGAAAACATGCGGTCTCTCCTTCACTGCAGCCGAGGTGAGTAAGACATTTAAACGTGTTAACCCTCGCAAGGCTGCAGGCCCAGACGGCATCCCCAGCCGCGCCCTCAGAGCATGCGCAGACCAGCTGGCCGGTGTGTTTACGGACATATTCAATCAATCCCTATACCAGTCTGCTGTTCCCACATGCTTCAAGAGGGCCACCATTGTTCCTGTTCCCAAGAAAGCTAAGGTAACTGAGCTAAACGACTACCGCCCGTAGCACTCACTTCCGTCATCATGAAGTGCTTTGAGAGACTAGTCAAGGACCATATCACCTCCACCCTACCTGACACCCTAGACCCACTCCAATTTGCTTACCGCCCAAATAGGTCCACAGATGATGCAATCTCAACCACACTGCACACTGCCCTAACCCACCTGGACAAGAGGAATACCTATGTGAGAATGCTGTTCATCGACTACAGCTCGGCATTCAACACCATAGTACCCTCCAAGCTCGTCATCAAGCTCGAGACCCTGGGTCTCGACCCCGCCCTGTGCAACTGGGTACTGGACTTCCTGACGGGCCGCCCCAGGTGGTGAGGGTAGGCAACAACATCTCCTCCCCGCTGATCCTCAACACGGGGCCCCACAAGGGTGCGTTCTGAGCCCTCTCCTGTACTCCCTGTTCACCCACGACTGCGTGGCCACGCACGCCTCCAACTCAATCATCAAGTTTGCGGACGACACAACAGTGGTAGGCTTGATTACCAACAACGACGAGACGGCCTACAGGGAGGAGGTGAGGGCCCTCGGAGTGTGGTGTCAGGAAAATAACCTCACACTCAACGCCAACAAAACTAAGGAGATGATTGTGGACTTCAGGAAACAGCAGAGGGAACACCCCCCTATCCACATCGATGGATCAGTAGTGGAGAGGGTAGCAAGTTTTAAGTTCCTCGGCATACACATTACAGACAAACTGAATTGGTCCACTCACACTGACAGCGTCGTGAAGAAGGCGCAGCAGCGCCTCTTCAACCTCAGGAGGCTGAAGAAATTCGGCTTGTCACCAAAAGCACTCACAAACTTCTACAGATGCACAATCGAGAGCATCCTGGCGGGCTGTATCACCGCCTGGTACGGCAACTGCTCCGCCCTCAACCGTAAGGCTCTCCAGAGGGTAGTGAGGTCTGCACAACGCATCACCGGGGGCAAACTACCTGCCCTCCAGGACACCTACACCACCCGATGTTACAGGAAGGCCATAAAGATCATCAAGGACATCAACCACCCGAACCACTGCCTGTTCACCCCGCTATCATCCAGAAGGCGAGGTCAGTACAGGTGCATCAAAGCTGGGACCGAGAGACTGAAAAACAGCTTCTATCTCAAGGCCATCAGACTGTTAAACAGCCACCACTAACATTGAGTGGCTGCTGCCAACACACTGTCATTGACACTGACCCAACTCCAGCCACTTTAATAATGGGAATTGATGGGAAATGATGTAAATATATCACTAGCCACTTTAAACAATGCTACCTTATATAATGTTACTTACCCTACATTATTCATCTCATATGCGTACGTATATACTGTACTCTGTACTCTCATCGACTGCATCCTTATGTAATACATGTATCACTAGCCACTTTAACTATGCCACTTTGTTTACTTTGTCTACATACTCATCTCATATGTATATACTGTACTCGATACCATCTACTGTATGCTGCTCTGTACCATCACTCATTCATATATCCTTATGTACATATTCTTTATCCCCTTACACTGTGTATAAGACAGTAGTTTTGGAATTGTTAGTTAGATTACTTGTTGGTTATCACTGCATTGTCGGAACTAGAAGCACAAGCATTTCGCTACACTCGCATTAACATCTGCTAACCATGTGTATGTGACAAATAAAATTTGATTTGATTTGGATATTCTCTGTTTAGTGAGTCCTCCAGATCAGAGGCAGTAGAGATGACCAGGGATGTTCTCTGTTTAGTGAGTCCGCCAGATCAGAGGCAGTAGAGATGACCAGGGATGTTCTCTTGATAATTGTGTGAATTGGACCATTTTCCTGTCTTGCAAAGTAGTCAAAATGTAACGAGTACTTTTGGGTGTCAGGGAATATATGGAGTAAAAAGTACATTTATTTTCGTTTATTTATTTGTATTTTTATTTCACCTTTATTTAACCAGGTAGGCAAGTTGAGAACAAGTTCTCATTTACAATTGTGACCTGACCAAGCTAAAGCAAAGCAGTTAGACACATACAACAACACAGAGTTACACATGGAGTAAAACAAACATACAGTCAATAATACAATAGAAAAATAAGTCTATATACAATGTGAGCAAAGGTGGCGAAGTAAATACAATATAGCAAATAAAACACTGGAATGGTAGATTTGCAGTGGAAGAATGTGCAAAGTAGAAATAAAAAATAATGGGGTGCAATGGAGCAAAATAAATAAATAAATACAGTAGGGGAAGAGGTAGTTGTTTGGGCTAAATTATAGATGGGCTATGTACAGGTGCAGTAATCTGTGAGCTGCTCTGACAGCTGGTGCTTAAAGCTAGTGAGGGAGATAAGTGTTTCCAGTTTCAGAGATTTTGTAGTTCGTTCCAGGCATTGGCAGAAGAGAACTGGAAGGAGAAGCGTCCAAAGGAAGAATTGGTTTTGGGGGGGTGACCAGAGAGATATACCTGCTGGAGCGCGTGCTACAGTGTGTAGTGAAGTAAAAGGAAAAATAATAACATATAAATAGTCAAGTAAATTACAGATGCCCCCTCCCTCCCCCCACACATACACAATAGCACACAATAGAGTACACACAAGTACGTACAAATGCATGCACGTGCACACAATCATCTGATTTGAGATCCTGCTTCTTCCATTTTCAGATGCCACTTATGTACAAATATTCACAAAAAAAATCTCAAAATTTGTTTCCGATGTGAAAACATTAATTGATAGAAACATTGTATCTCAGGCTGCAGTTGTCGAGGCGATTATTTAGCTTCAGCTCACGAAAGTGCTGCTGCAGGTAAGTGCTTTTATTTTGAGAAAGCCACGGTGGCAAAGTGGATCCCTCTGTTTCATTGAAGCAGGGTCAAAAATATGCAGTGAGAGAGAGAGAGATCTTTGTGCTTTCTGTTTACAACCAGCGAACGAATGTACTTTGACATCTCTGGGGAAAATTGTTACTGGTTGCCTTCACAAAGCGCAATGGAAAATGGCCCCACTTTTTCCTCTTAAAAAAAAAAGAAGATTGATCAGGAAATATGACAAAGCTGCAGGGCATTTAAGAGAGAGGTGGTCTGCCGTGGTAACATGGCAGCTAGAGTTGGAGGAGAGGGGGAAAGAAAATAGGATTACAAAAAAATAAGAGATGTGCACTCTCAGTCAAGAAGAGAAGAAGAGATAGGAGAGATGTGCACTCAGTCAAGAAGAGATAGGAGAGATGTGCACTCAGTCAAGAAGAGATAGGAGAGATGTGCACTCAGTCAAGAAGAGATAGGAGAGATGTGCACTCAGTCAAGAAGAGATAGGAGAGATGTGCACTCTCAGTCAAGAAGAGATAGGAGAGATGTGCACTCTCAGTCAAGAAGAGAAGAAGAGATGTGCACTCAGTCAAGAAGAGATAGGAGAGATGTGCACTCAGTCAAGGAGAGGTGTGCACTCAGTCAAGAAGAGATAGGAGAGATGTGAACTCTCACTCAAGTGCTGTGCTGCTTAACATTTCAGGGCCAGTATTAGGAGAAACATGGTAATTGGCAGATCTTTCCAGAGTTGGCCGGAGCAAGAGTCATCTGCAGATTATTTGACGGAAGGAACGAAAGTAAACAAACAATGGTCATGGATTTGAGACAAACTCAGAAAATCACTGTTTTCATTGTTTAAATTTGCACAAATTGGAAGGGATTCTGAGAAGCAGTTACAGACACCATACTCTCAAGACCATCTTTCACAGTCCTCTCTCTCTGTTTCTTTGCCTGTGTGTTGTGTCTCTGGAGGGAAGCTGGAACACCTTTGGCTGGATGAGTTACAGGGACAGCCTCCTTTGCCTGGCGTGGTTTGAGAGATATTTTGTTCAATGCCCAACGTTGCAGTGCTTTACAAAATGTCCTGTTGTGTGTTTTGTGGGTAAACCACCTCTGAAATATTAATGCAACTAAGAAAACATTTCTGTTGGCAGCAAGCCAGCCATTTCAAAAACCCACAGGCAGTAAGTTTCTCCGAAGCAAATCTGTGATTCACACCTGATAAAGTGGACAATGCCCAGGTAACTGTTCAAGCAAATGTCCCAAGTGTTGGTCTGTGAGAAAAAAAATCATAAGTGCAGATTTTTTCTCGTAACAAAGTAAGAACTTACTGGACCGTAATGGTTACTTTGGAAGCTCTCAATTGTATGAAAGATACTTGAAACAGGTGTTGTAGTTAGACAATGCTTCATTTCATTTGAACAGCTTATCTGCTTATCTGTAGCTGCACAGTACATTACATGTACATACAGAACATACAACAGCTGTATGGAAGAGCCTTTGTTGCCTACGCCGCTCTTAGCTCAAGGGAATTGTAGTTCCCCTAAAATACACAGCTGTAATAAACCTGCATTGAACCCAGTGTTGGAGATGTTTCTTCCCCGGCCACTGCTAAAAACAGGAAGAACCTTTTGGAGACGTCCCGAAACAGTTGGGACTCAGCCTTTTCTGTGAGCATTTGGTCATTGTTTTTGTGGTCACAATTCCTTCCTCCTTCACCTGATCATCATGATTCAGTGGTCTGCTGACTGGGAAATGACTCATTCATCCCTTGTGGGGTTGACACAATTCCTTCCTCCTTCACCTGATCATCATGATTCAGTGGTCTGCTGACTGGGAAATGACTCATTCATCCCTTGTGGGGTTGACACAATTCCCTTGTGCAGAAATGTTGTAATTGTTACAAATCAAGGAGTGAACATTTGGAGTGTGGGGGGGGGGTGTCCTTGCTTTGAGCTCCAAAGTTGGCGCTGCATGAATTATCACCAGATGTTGTGAAGGTGAAAAGACCCACAGTATGACCCACTCTTAATGTTTGTGGATGAAACACGTGTATCCATTGTAATGCCAGGTTACAGATTTAGCCACGTTCTGTTTCTATCACTGACGTACTGTGTGCAGATACACTGTTTCCTCCTCGTTGATGCTCCTATCCAGAGAAATTCACAAGTTAGGTGACATTCAGAGTGTGTTCTTTGTATCAGTACTGTCAGTATGTCTCTGTTGTTTTCCAGAACACTGCACTTGACCTCAACCTCTAGACAGAGAGCTCTTCAAGTGCCACTTTGACCATTCCACTATTTCAGCGTCATTCTTTGACACGACCTCGCAACCTCTCAACCTTTCAGATGATGGATAAACAGTATATCTGGACAGGTGCAATTATGTTAAATATGCACACATTTTCAAAGAAATTACAAATTGAACACTGATAATGCACAAGATACGCAGGTTTTTCCTCGCATCCTGCCGTCCCATGTTCAGCACAGCACTTCTTAAAACTAAAGATTCAGCATTCGCTTTGAACAATACAAAATGACAACTGCTATTTCCTATGGGCGTGAAGGTCAACCAGTATATTCTAATATCATTGATTTTAACAACAGTTAAAGCACTCCCCGGGGCATCTGTAGAGGGTTGACTAACTCCACACTACGAAGGCAAAGGACAAATTTAGTACATTTGTCATACACAGTACTTGAGTATATTTGTGGTCAGTTTGAAACCTTTTTTGACCTGCCATTTGCTATTACTTTCTTTATAGGCCCACGCACATAATGTTGTTTTTATTTGTTGTTTTATCTGACTCAACACAGATCTAGTGTCCGTTCTAAAATCCAGGTTGCTCTAAACTGCAAGATCTGAATAGAACCAAAAATGTAGGAATGTTGCCTTTAAAGGTCCAATGCGGCCGTTTTTATCTCAATACCAAATCCTTTCTGGGTAACAATTAAGTACCTTACATTGATTGTTTTCAATTAAAACGGTCAAAAAGAACAAAAAAATAGCTTATTAGCAAAGGGCAGTTTCTCAAGCAAGAATTTTGCTAGGACTGTCTGGGAGTGGTCTTAGTTGGGAGGGGAAAACTGAAAATGAGCTGTTATTGGCAGAGAGGTTTGTAACTGTCTTTTCTTATTGGGCTATTAACTAATTTACCGCATGGTGATGTCCAGGGCCGTATCCAGGGTATCTGATACAGTCTCTGAGTGAGAGTGACCCCCTGGAGGTCAGCGCCCCCTTGGGCATGTGCCCTGCGTCTCCAGTCGGAAATTCGGCCATGATTACTACACTAGACTAACTAGACTAATTTACCAATCTAAAAAACTGTCAGTGAGTGACATATAACAAGATGAAAACTGCTGATGCACAATAAAGTTTTGAAATTGCACCTTGTGTATTCTACTATTCTCACTCTCAACTGTAAATTGAGACCCCGATTGAGGTCCTCCCAAAAGATTGGTCAAATAATAATACGGCATCCTCATATGTAGTTATGACCCTAGTGATGTCACCCCATGGAAGGCATCATTCCAACCCAACAAAACAGGCTGAAATTTCAGCCCGTCTTTTCAAACAGCTCATAGACTAAAAGTGCACTATCATTATTTTCACAATTTTACAATATTATTCCAACCTCATAGTGTGGAAATATAAACACTGCTCAAAAAAATAAAGGGAAGACTAAAATAACACATCCTAGATCTGAATGAATGAAATATTATTTTTCTTTACATAATTGAATGTGCTGACAACAAAATCACACAAAAATTATCAATGGAAATCAAATGTATCAACCCATGGAGGTCTGGATTTGGAGTCACACTCAAAATTAAAGTGGAAAACCACACTACAGGCTGATCCAACTTTGATGTAATGTCCTTAAAACAAGTCAAAATGAGGCTCAGTAGTGTGTGTGGCCTCTACGTGCCTGTATGACCTCCCTACAATGCCTGGGCATGCTCCTGATGAGGTGGCGGATGGTCTCCTGAGGGATCTCCTCCCAGACCTGGACTAAAGCGAGACATGATGTCCCAGATGTGCTCAAATGGATTCAGGTCTGGGGAACGGGCGGGCCAGTCCATAGCATCAATGCCTTCCTCTTGCAGGAACTGCTGACACGCTCCAGCCACATGAGGTCTAGCATTGTCTTGCATTAGGAGGAACCCAGGGCCAACCACACCAGCATATGGTCTCACAAGGGGTCTGAGGATCTCATTTCGGTACCTAATGGCAGTCAGGCTACCTCTGGCGAGCACATGGAGGGCTGTGCGGCCCCGCAAAGAATTGCCACCCCACACCATGACTGACCCACCGCCAAACCGGTCATACTGGAGAATGTTGCAGGCAGCAGAAAGTTCTCCACGGCGTCTCCAGACTGTCACGTCTGTCACGTGCTCAGTGTGAACCTGCTTTCATCTGTGAAGAGCACAGGGCGCCAGTGGCGAATTTGCCAATCTTGGTGTTCTCTGGCAAATGAAAAACGTCCTGCACGGTGTTGGGCTGTAAGCACAACCCCCACCTGTGGACGTCGGGCCCTCATACCACCCTCATGGAGTCTGTTTCTGACCGTTTGAGCAGACACATGCACATTTGTGGCCTGCTGGAGGTCCTTTTGCAGGGCTCTGGCAAGGCTCCTCCTGCTCTTCCTTGCACAAAGGCGGAGGTAGCGGTCCTGCTGCTGGGTTGTTGCCCTCCTACGGCCTCCTCCACGTCTCCTGATGTACTGGCCTGTCTCCTGGTAGCGATACTATGCTCCATGCTCCATGCTCTGGATACTACGCTGACAGACACAGCAAACCTTCTTGCCACAGCTCGCATTCATGTGCCATCCTGGATGAGCTGCACTACCTGAGCCACTTGTGTGGGTTGTAGACTCCGTCTCATGCTACCACTAGAGTGAAAGCACCGCCAGCATTCAAGTGACCAAAACATCAGCCAGGAAGCATAGGAACTGAGAAGTGGTCTGTGGTCCCCACAGAACCACTCCTTTATTGGGGGATGTCTTGCTAATTGCCTATAATTTCCACCTGTTGTCTATTCCATTTGCACAACAGCATGTGAAATGTATTGTCAATCAGTGTTGCTTCCTAAGTGGACAGTTTGATTTCACAGAAGTGTGATTGACTTGGAGTTACATTGTGTTGTTTAAGTGTTCCCTTTATTTTTTTGAGCAGTGTATAAAACATGTTTCTGACTGCACTGGGCCTTTAATTATTCACTTTTGACATTGCTGAATATCCACACACTTTTACATCCCTTTCACTTCAATGTTTACGTTTCTTGTAAGGAGAAAGAGGTAGGATGAGATACTCAAAGATTACATGATTTGGGGGGCGAGAATATTGACCGTGAAATTAGCGTGATGTACCTGAATCTCATATGGATTACAATTTTATGAAGTTTAAAGAAACATTTAGTCAGATTTTATATGGCTGTTTAATGCCTCCCAAAAATTGGATTTGACTATTCATCAGCCTCTGCAATTTTTATGATTTTTGTTCCACCAATTTGTTCTTACTTTAAAGTCTGCAGCTTTTTTTTGGTCACATTCCACATACTGTATGATAAAGGTCAATGGGTTTAAGTAATGGTCAATTTTCTTCATGCCCATCTCGATACCGTCAGTGGTCTCTTCCTGCTCGTACGAGGCTTGTTCCCACAGTGACACATTTATGACAGTTTTCCCAAAAATGTCTGATTCACTCTGCCACATCAGAAATGTCCACGTCCAGTCTCATATGTAATGCATCTAAAAAATAAAATACAATGATATCCTGATAATATCCTGATAATTATTGAGATAACCCAGCATGTGAAGATAAGAAAATAATCAAATTATCTTAACATTAATAATAGTTTATTACATTTGTAAAACGCTTTTCATTATACAGAATAATCTCATAAGATAAAAGAAAAACCAAACAGAAAAAAACATGCCTTGCTTATTGCATACTACTTTTGCAAATAAAGTACATTATAATCTGTGTACGTGTTGTCCTATGTTATGTTAGACGTGTATTTTTGGCCCAGTGTGAATAATGGTGTGAATTTGTTGTGTGACTGTACTGGCTCTTGTGTTCCCTCAGGTGCCCCAGTCATCGTAGGAATGAGCATCAACATCGCTAGCATTGACTCCATCTCAGAAGTGAACATGGTGAGTTACAAACCCCTTCTCTTACAGTAGCACTGTCCATATAGAACATCGACTCAATGTGTCCCTTTTCATTTATTAGGGTTCGTGGTTAAAGCATGATGCACCCATTTTATAAACTACTATTTTGATCAATTAATTTGTTTCAATGTACAGTATACTAAACAAAAATATAAATGCAACAATATAAACGATTTTACTGAGTTACAGTTCATATGAGGAAATCAGTCAATTGAAATAAACTCATTGGGCCCTAATCTATGGATTTCACATGGCTGGGAATACAGATATGCATCTGTCGGTCACAGATACCTTTAAAAAAAGGTAGGGGCATGGATCAGACAACCAGTCAGTATCTGGTGTGTCCCACTCCTCTTCAATGGCTGTGCAAAGTTGCTGGATATTGGAACTGGAACACGTGGTCGTACACGTCAATCCAGAGCATCCCAAACATGCTCAATGGGTAACATTTCTGGCGTGTAAGCAGGCCATGGAAGAACTGGGCCATTTTCAGCTTCCAGGAATTGTGTACCGATACTTGCGACTTGGGGCCGTGCATTATCATTCGTAAACATGAGGTGATGGCGGCGGATGAATGGCACGTCAGTGGACTTCAGGATCTCATCACGTTATCTCTGTGCATTCAAAGTGGCATCGATAAAATGCAATTGTGTTTGTTGTCCATAGCGTATGTCTGCCCATATCCCCACCGCCACCATGGGGCACTGTTCACAACGTTGACATCAGAAAAACGCTTGACCACAAAACGCCATACATGTGGTCTGCGGTTGTGAGGCCTGTTGGACGTACTGCCAAATTCTCTAAAATGACATTGGAGGTATCTTAAGGTAGAGAAAGGAACATTCAATTCTGGCAACAGCTCTGGTGGACGATCCTGCAGTCAGCATGCCAATTGCACGCTCCCTCAAAACTTGTTGCGTAACAAAACTGAACATTTTAGAGTGGCCTTTTGTTGTCCCCAGCACAAGGTGCACCTGTGTAATTGTCATGCTGATTAATCAGCTTCTTGATATGCAACACCTATCAGGTGGATACATTATATTGTCAAAGGAGAAATGCTCACTAACAGGGATGTTAACAAATTTGGACACACAATGTGAGAGAAATTCTGGAAAAATTCTGGGATCTTTTATTTCAGCTCATGAAACATGGGACCAACACTTTACATGTTGCATTTATATTTTTGTTCAGTATAGTATTGAAAATATATATATATATATTTCTGTACTTCATCTTCAATAAATTTGCAAAACAAATTGAAATAACGTGTTCACTTCTTGTGTGTAGATGAGTGACATTTTTTTAAAATAAATGTTTAATTCAGGCTATAACACAACAGATCGTGGAATAAGGGGTATGAATACTTTCTCAAGGCACTGTATGACCTCGGGTGTTGTATTTTTGTTCGGTGTATTTGCAATGCAATAATACCATTTCAGTCAATCATATTTGGCCTGGCAAACATTGGATAACCATAGACATGTTGTGCATCTGATTTACTTGATTATGTTACGTATTTAACTTCTGTTTATTAGAGCGCGGTGAGAAATCAGGCTCAGTCTTTAAAGAAGACAACATGGCTGGTGTCTCTGAAATGACATCATTCTGTCTCTCTGCTCGCCGTTGTATTTTCTTTTCTTTAATGTGGCACAGACACTCAAGAGTTCACTCCCCCCACAAGCCAGAGGAGCTTTGTTTTTTATTCTGGATTTGTTCTCCCTGTAATGTTGCCATTTCGAATCACGAGAGGATTTTCACCCAGTTTCAAGCAATAGCACATTTTATTTTTAATTTGTTAGAGGTAGTCAATCATGTACAAAGCTGTTTTCTTTATTTTTAAGAGCACATGAGGCGCTTTGATATATTCATTTTTTATTTCTGAGATTTATTTTCTACTCCGGTGTTTTTGAAGACAGCAAGTTTTATCTTATGTTTGATGTTATTTTAGTTTCCCTGGACATTTGAGAAGGTAGCATTAGGTGCAGGGCTGAAAAGGTTGAAAAAGGTTCCTGTGAACAAAGACAGACACAAAACGATATGACTAGCTTGGTTTCCATTCAATTTGAGACATATATCCATATATCCATATATATCCATGCGAATATTTAAAAATCGGCATTAAAACAATATGTGCATTTTCCCACCAGAGATGTGTTTGCGTCAAATTGACTTGTTGCAGATTTGCAACTCTACTGATGGTTTTCTCACAAAAAAGTGTTGCGTTAAATAGCGAGTGTGCCCACTCTGGTATTGGAACGTGAGCTCTAACCAACAGTTTGCAGCTACAATGCGGGTTATAGCCTACATTATGAGATTATTGTGAACAAAAGAGCAAGATTTTTTCTATTTGTCAAACGGCAGCCAAGCATCGTTGATCATGTCACCAGAATAAGACCCTCAATATTTATTGGAAAAGAGCATCATGCTCATCACCTTGCACTTTCACCACCCTGTGAATATTATCATTTTTCATCTGTAGCCTAATAAACGGCATGCTTTCCCGGCGAGTCGTAGTGGGAGGACCACACAATGTCATTATTATATCAATATTTGTGCATTAAAAGCATTTCCACCGATATGTCTCGCATAATTAATTTTACCGAAACAAAAAAGATTCTACCTTAGCTGGCGTATTTTGTTTTGTTGACATTTGGAAAGTTTACCGATAAAAGGCCTGTCATGACATGTTTTTATCCGACATTTCCTTTACTCGCATAAAAAGGTTGGATGGAAACCTGGTTATTGTCAATTTGGAAAACATTCGATAATCTCAACATGCATGTTATGTCTAACGCCATAACTCGTCTATTTTAGCTGTTCATTTTTGCATTTTGTCAGCCAGCCAACATAGTCATAGCTAAAGAAAACCACATCGTTTCACTTGTTTTTTTATTGCAATCAGACGAAAGCCATGAAAAACAAAATTACCTTGTTAGTATTTCATTTCATTTTTTTTACGATGCAGCAAGTGTATTTTTTTCTGGAAAATATGGAATATTCTTCAGATAGGGTAAACCCTGTGAGAATATAGGTCATTTTATGTCCAGCTGAATAACCACTAAGATTAGCTCTCAGTCCGCTTATAAAATGTGATGTATATTATGGTTTTAAGACAATTATATTGATATTTCGTGACACTGAGGTTCTCAGAATAAATTGGCAGCATTTAACATGCGAAACTCAGAAATACTGTACTGTCATTGGAGGAGGTGTTCAACTTAACTTAGCCTTTAAATCACTTCCCTGTAAGTCTCCCATTTTCATTACGTTTCCATTGTGTTTCCATTGTATCCTTGAAAAACACTGTTAATGCTTTTTGATGTACTCTGCACATAATGACTATGATGATACATTTAGATGTGCATACATTTATGCACATTGGGTAGTAAGTGTATGGTGTAGGATAGGGCAATTTACAGTAAGGGTAACTTAGCCTTCCCATAGTTGAAGCTTTTGTCAATGCATACACTCTTAGAAAAAAAGGTTCCAAAAGGGTTATTCGGCTGTCCCCATACCTTTTGGAGAACCTACAAGGGTTCTACCTGGAAAGGTTCTTCAAATGGTTCTCCCATGAGGACAGCCAAATAACCCTTTTAGGTTCTAGATAGCACATTCTTTTCTAAGAGTGTAGCAACTATTTATTTTCAATCTCACAGTGCTGTTTCCCCTTTTTCCACAGGATTACACCATCACAATGTATTTCCAGCAAAGTTGGCGAGACAAGCGGTTGGCATACGCTGAGCTGCCCCTCAACCTGACTCTGGATAACCGCGTAGCAGACCAGCTGTGGCTCCCAGACACCTACTTCCTCAATGACAAGAAGTCCTTCCTGCATGGCGTGACAGTGAAGAACCGTATGATTCGACTGCATCCTGATGGCACCGTGTTATATGGGCTCAGGTACAGCTAACTTTCATTGGAATTCTACTGTAACTAAACTGGTTAAAGCCTGGCCTGTCAGGCAGGACTGGAAGAGACCTTGGGAAGGCACATGAGAAACTAGGTCTGTGTCTAAATAGTATCACGGCCCTCCTGCCTTTTCACTTTCCTTACTTCCATTAAAAAAACATGAGTCCAGAGAATCACTGATAAAAGCACGACTAACTTAAATTATTTAGCTGAATTTCTGATGACAGGATTCAATTGTAAGTAGTTATAGCCTACCTTGACAATTACATGACATGCTAATACCTGACATATACACTGAGTATACCTCCTCCCCCTACACACACTTTTTTTACCCTCAGAACAGCCTCAATTCGGCTGGGCATGGACTCTACAATTTGTCGAAAGCGTTCCACAGGGATGCTGGCCCATGTTGAATCCAATGTTTCCCAAGTTGTCTGGATATCCTTAAGGTGGAGGACCAATCTTGATACACATGGGAAACTGTTGAGCGTGAAAAACCCAGCAGCTTTGCAGTTATTGATGCAAACCGGTGTGCCTGGCACCTAATACCATACCCTTTTGAAAGGCACTTAAATATTTTGTCTTGCTCATTCACCCTCTGAATGACACATAAACACAATCCATGTTTCAATTGTCTCAAGGCTTAAAATCCTTATTTAACCTGTCTCCTCCCCTTCATCAACACTGATTGAAGTTGATTTAACAAGTCACATCAATAAGGGATCATAGCTTTCACCTGGATTCACCTGGTCAGTCTGTCATGGAAGAAACTGTATACTCAGTCAGGTCCAAAATTATTGGCACCCTTGATAAAGATTAGTAAAAAAGTGTCACGCCCTGACCTTAGAGATCCTTTTTATGTCTCTATTTTGTTTGGTCAGGGTGTGATTTGGGGTGGGTATTCTATGTTCTATTATTTGTATTCTATTCTATATATGTTTTGGCCGGATAGGGCTCTCAACCAGGGACAGCTGTCTATCGTTGTCTCTGATTGAGAACCATACTTAGGTAGCCCTTTTTCCCACCTGTCTTTGTGGGAAGTTGACTTTGTTTATGGCACATAGCCTTTAGCTTCACCTTTAGATTTGTAGTGTTTATTGTTTTGTTCGGGCTCTTTTCTATTAAAAAAGAACATGTACGCTGACCACGCTGCGCCTTGGTCCTCTTCATTCAACGGCCGTGACAAAAATACTGTAAATTATACAAATACTGAGCTATATTGTATACAAAAAAAATAGATCATTATATTATTTGATACTAATACAATTGCTCAGAGAAAGAGATTTTTGTTTAACAAGTAATCGTTTTGTTTCTCCAAAAAATACAGTATGGGGGAAAATGATTGGCACCCCTGTTTAACATGGCTTTCAGTACCTCACCTTAACGGCACTGAGCCTTTTTCTTGTGTTTTATGAGATTGTAAGACACATTAGGAGGGATCTTAGATCATTCCTCCATCCATAATCTTTACGGATCCTTAATATCCTTTGTCCTTTGCTTATGGACTGTCCTCTTCAATTCAAAACACAGGTTTTCAATGGGGATCAAGTTCAGAGACTGATATTGCAAAATATTGATTTTGTGGTCAATTAACCATTTCTTTATGGATTTTGATGTGTGCTTGGGGTCAATGTCTTGCTGGAAGATCCACTTGCAGCTAAGTTTGTCTGCATAAGCTCCTTTCTTTCGACGCCAAACCCACCACTGTTGTTCGTGGCTAAAGAGCTCTATTTTCATGTCATCCAACAAATGTAAACGCCTGGAGTTTTCTAAACGGCACTGGCACATGGATTGGAACTGGTGCTTTGGTCAGATGACATGAAAATAGAGCTGTTTGGCCAGGTACACCAGCAGTGGATTTGGTGTTGAAAAACAGAAGCATATGCAGAAAAGTACCTCATAACTACGGTCAAATATGATGGTGGCTCTTTGATGTTATGGGGCTATTTTTATTCCACTGGTCTTGGGGCCCTTGTTAAGGTCAACTGAATCATGAACTTTACCCAGTACCATGATTTTTTAGCCAAAAAACTGGTTGCCTCTACCAGCAGGCTGAAACTTCCAATAAGACAATGACCGCAAGCACGCATCAAATTCCAAAAAGGAGGTTAAATGACCATAAAATGGCCATGTCAGTCTCCGGACTTGAACCCCATTGTGTGTGTGTGAATTGAAGAAGGCAGTCCATAAGCACTGACAAAGCATATTAAGGATCTGGACAGATTGTGTATGTAGGAATGGTC
This sequence comes from Oncorhynchus nerka, assembly GCF_034236695.1. Taxonomy (NCBI): domain Eukaryota; kingdom Metazoa; phylum Chordata; class Actinopteri; order Salmoniformes; family Salmonidae; genus Oncorhynchus; species Oncorhynchus nerka. The sequence continues at coordinate 55,949,545 of NC_088405.1, forward strand.
TAAGATCCCTCCCAATGTGTTCTCCAATCTCATAAAACATTTTTGAAAAAGGCTCAGTGCCATTATCCTCGCAAGGTGAGGTATTGAAAGGTACTGAAAACAGTCGTTTTGACTCCTATCTTTTTGGGGGAAATTAAAAAAACTACTTTCGATTGTCCATCTGTTGATTCTCTATAGATGGTCATACTATCTGTTGATAAGCAACTGTCTGCTAAGTTTGCGGTTAGGGTAGTTGAAATTTGGTCAGTCCACTCTGGCCTTGATGTTAACGTCCACAGATGGACCAGAGTAGACCAAATCTGAACCCATCATAGACGTATGTTTCCCAAGTTTGGATAGCACAGTACTGGACCAGGTTTCCCAAAAGCATATTATGGCTAAGTTCATTGTTAGAACCGTCGTAGGAGCATTGTTCAAATCTTTGAACTGTTTCCCAAAACCGTCGTTATTAACGTTGCACTTGAAAACGCTCCTTATCTAACGTCTGCCTCAGACTACTCGTAGAATTGTGTTAGATGCTTTTTTGCCCTCGCGCGTCACTTATACACAGAAGATCTTTGCTGAACATAGAATACTGGACTCTACTTTACTGCACTGTACTGTAATCTGCTGTGATGTCCAAACTTGTGAAAAATGAAGAGAATTACATTGATTTACATAATTACGCATTTCTGTGTAGTACATATCAGGGGCCCATGGATGTAAACCCATTCCCTTAATTCTGTTACCAGGTGTAAACCCATTCCCTTAATTCTGTTACCAGGTGTAAACCCATTCCCTTAATTCTGTTACCAGGTGTAAACCCATTCCCTTAATTCTGTTACCAGGTGTAAACCCATTCCCTTAATTCTGTTACCAAATGTAAACCCATTCCCTTAATTCTGTTACCAGGTGTAAACCCATTCCCTTAATTCTGTTACCAGGTGTAAACCCATTCCCTTAATTCTGTTACCAGGTGTAAACCCATTCCCTTAATTCTGTTACCAGGTGTAAACCCATTCCCTTAATTCTGTTACCAGGTGTAAACCCATTCCCTTAATTCTGTTACCAGGTGTAAATCCACTTCACTTACTGTAGTTCAATAACTAAAATTTAAAAAATCTAACTCAAGGTGTCATGTCATAGCTGACACACCCAGCTATGTGTCATGTCATAGCTGACACACCCAGCTATGTGTCATGTCATAGCTGACACACCCAGCTATGTGTCATGTCATAGCTGACACACCCAGCTATGTGTCATGTCATAGCTGACACACCCAGCTATGTGTCATGTCATAGCTGACACACCCAGCTATGTGTCATGTCATAGCTGACACACCCAGCTATGTGTCATGTCATAGCTGACACACCCAGCTATGTGTCCAGCTATGTGTCATGTCATAGCTGACACACCCAGCTATGTGTCATGTCATAGCTGACACACCCAGCTATGTGTCATGTCATAGCTGACACACCCAGCTATGTGTCATGTCATAGCTGACACACCCAGCTATGTGTCATGTCATAGCTGACACACCCAGCTATGTGTCATGTCATGTCATGACACACCCAGCTATGTGTCATGTCATAGCTGACACACCCAGCTATGTGTCATGTCATAGCTGACACACCCAGCTATGTGTCATGTCATAGCTGACACACAGCTATGTGTCAGCTATGTGTCATGTCATAGCTGACACACCCAGCTATGTGTCATGTCATAGCTGACACCAGCTATGTGTCATGTCATAGCTGACACACCCAGCTATGTGTCATGTCATAGCTGACACACCCAGCTATGTGTCATGTCATAGCTGACACACCCAGCTATGTGTCATGTCATAGCTGACACACCCAGCTATGTGTCATGTCATAGCTGACACACCCAGCTATGTGTCATGTCATAGCAACTATGTGATGTCACACCCAGCTATGTGTCATGTCATAGCTGACACACCCAGCTATGTGTCATGTCATAGCTGACACACCCAGCTATGTGTCATGTCATAGCTGACACACCCAGCTATGTGTCATGTCATAGCTGACACACCCAGCTATGTGTCATGTCATAGCTGACACACCCAGCTATGTGTCATGTCATAGCTGACACACCCAGCTATGTGTCATGTCATAGCTGACACACCCAGCTATGCGTCATGTCATAGCTGACACACCCAGCTATGCGTCATGTCATAGCTGACACACCCAGCTATGCGTCATGTCATAGCTGACACACCCAGCTATGCGTCATGTCATAGCTGACACACCCAGCTATGCGTCATGTCATAGCTGACACACCCAGCTATGCGTCATGTCATAGCTGACACACCCAGCTATGCGTCATGTCATAGCTGACACACCCAGCTATGCGTCATGTCATAGCTGACACACCCAGCTATGCGTCATGTCATAGCTGACACACCCAGCTATGCGTCATGTCATAGCTGACACACCCAGCTATGCGTCATGTCATAGCTGACACACCCAGCTATGCGTCATGTCATAGCTGACACCCAGCTATGCGTCATGTCATAGCTGACACACCCAGCTATGTCATGTCATTCATAGCATGACACACCCAGCTATGCGTCATGTCATAGCTGACACACCCAGCTATGCGTCATTCATAGCTGACACACCCAGCTATGCGTCATTCATAGCTGACACACCCAGCTATGCGTCATTCATAGCTGACACACCCGGCTATGCGTCATTCATAGCTGACACACCCGGCTATGCGTCATTCATAGCTGACACACCCGGCTATGCGTCATTCATAGCTGACACACCCGGCTATGCGTCATGTCATAGCTGACACACCCGGCTATGCGTCATGTCATAGCTGACACACCCGGCTATGCGTCATGTCATAGCTGACACACCCGGCTATGCGTCATGTCATAGCTGACACACCCGGCTATGTGTCATGTCATAGCTGACACACCCGGCTATGTGTCATGTCATAGCTGACACACCCAGCTATGTGTCATGTCATAGCTGACACACCCAGCTATGTGTTATGTCATAGCTGACACACCCAGCTATGTGTCATGTCATAGCTGACACACCCAGCTATGTGTTATGTCATAGCTGACACACCCAGCTATGTGTTATGTCATAGCTGACACACCCAGCTATGTGTTATGTCATAGCTGACACACCCAGCTATGTGTTATGTCATAGCTGACACACCCAGCTATGTGTTATGTCATAGCTGACACACCCAGCTATGTGTTATGTCGTAGCTGACACACCCAGCTATGTGTTATGTTATAGCTGACACACACATCTTTGAATCTTAGTTCGGAACAGATATTTAATAGAGTTTGTGGAAAACGTTGTCACATGAAAACCTGACTGGAGATTTCTCCATAATTCCCTTAACAAACGTTGCATCTGCACAGTTCTTCCACTAAATTAGTTTTTGTAAGATGTTCAGTGGAAATTGTTAAAAGTTGTCCTTGTACATAGAGCTAAACTTTGAAATGAATGGTTTTTGTTTGGCATACATTTTAAGGAGAAAATACTGAGTCAAAACCTAAATTCCCTTACCATTGAATTGCCCAGATGGACTATCCAAATTTAATTTTTAAATTTTACCTTTATTTAACCAGGCAAGTCAGTTAAGAACACATTCTTATTTTCAATGACGGCCTGGGAACAGTGGGTTAACTGCCTGTTCAGGGGCAGAACGACAGATTTGTACCTTGTCAGCTCGGGGGTTTGAACTCGCAACCTTCCGGTTACTAGTCCAACGCTCTAACCACTAGGCTACGCTGCCGCCCCATAATGTGTTACCCCCCAAAAATATGACTTGCTAAACAAAATATCTTTCTCTGAGCAATCGTACTAGTATAAAATGTAGCATACAAAATATCTCAGTATTTGCATTATTTATTTTATACAGTCTTTTTTTCTTCTTTATCAAGGGTGACAATCATTTTGGACCTGACTGTACACATGGTACACATGCACTTGTGCTTTTAAATAAATTCATTTGTCTTAACTTTATTTGTTTAGCATCATGTGCCTCCAGTGAATGGAGGCCTTCTTTGGGTTAAAAATAATGCTGATGTGCATTGGCCAATGATGTTTGTTTATTTTGTTACATGGGGCAGTCCCATTTTTTTAATGTTTCAAAGCAACAAAAAAAACGAATTCAGCTGCAAATGTTAATTATAGGAAGCTTACAGCTAAATGTACAGATGCTGCTGTAATGGCTGTATTACTATCTGATGCGTAGCTCTGTTATGAGGCTCTATTACCTCATTCCACTTCACAATCAGTGGAGATGGCATTTTGCTCTTGTCATGTCCCTATTGTCTGGAAGATGAAATATAGCTTAGGTAAGCCTCTGGAAAAGGATTGTGTTATTTTTCCAGAATGGGGGACTTAGCGCATGCCCTTGCTTCTTGACATGAGATACATGATAGCATTATCAGTTACTGCAAGAGAATGGCAGTCTTCTCCATTCTTTGGTGGTTTTTCAGCCAGTCAGCATACACTTTGTTAACACTGCCTCACTAAATCACTTTGAGATTGTTCATATCAACTAGGTCCTCATCCCCAGTCCACCCCACCAAACACAGGGACATCTTGGTGTCTGTCTCCGAGGGGTAGATGTTTTAGGATCTGTCAGACAGACTGGGGTATTAATGAGAATTTGATGATGTTTGGAAGTGAGACGGGAAACTAATGGTCTGGTAAATGCTTATTTAATATGTCTCTTGGTGGAATCAGCTGTGGGTGCAGAGGAAGGAGCGAGGGAGGGAGGGGCGGAATTGGTGGCAGCATCTCTTGTTACCCAGAGGGAGTTGGTGAAAAGGTGGAAGGATGAAGTGAGGACAAAGTCATGCCTGTACAGATTGCCAGTAGGGTATATATTCATGATTGTAACAAATATGCCTCTATGACTTATCATGAAGACCATGATCCCTTTACTATTCACAAGGGAAGACTTTCCTGTTAATTCGATTGGCATGTGAGCTTCTCTTACATGAGAAGGAACATACAGTATACGCCTAGAGTGTTTTCAGCAGGCATGACACGGGGACACAACATTATTTTGACTGTGCAACAGAATGAATGTAGCACTATTGAATGTCACTATTGTATTTAGCAGTCATAATTGTATGTAGCAGTAACCATTGTGTGTAGCAGTCGCCATAGTATGAAGCAGTCACAATTGTATGTAGCAGTAATTAATGTATGTAGCAGTCATTATTGTATGTAGCAGTCATTATTGTATGTAGCAGTCATTATTGTATGTAGCAGTCATTATTGTATGTAGCAGTCATTATTGTATGTAGCAGTCATTATTGTATGTAGCAGTCATTATTGTATGTAGCAGTCATTATTGTATGTAGCAGTCATTATTGTATGTAGCAGTCATTATTGTATGTAGCAGTCATTATTGTATGTAGCAGTCATTATTGTATGTAGCAATCACTATTGTATGTGGCAGTCACTATTGTATGTAGCAGTCACTTGTATGTAGCAGTCACTATTGCATGTAGCAGTCACCATTTTATGTAGCAGTCACTTGTATGTAGCAGTCACTATTGCATGTAGCAGTCACCATTTTATGTAGCAGTCACTTGTATGTAGCAGTCACTATTTTATGTAGCAGTCACCATTTTATGTAGCAGTCACTTGTATGTAGCAGTCATTATTGTATGTAGCAGTCACTATTGTATGTAGCAGTCACTATTGTATGTAGCAATCACTATTGTATGTAGCAGTCACTATTGTATGTAGCAGTCATTATTGTATGTAGCTGTCACTTCTATGTAGCAGTCACTATTGTATGTAGCAGTCATTATTGTATGTAGCTGTCACTTCTATGTAGCAGTCGATATTGTATGTAGCAGTCAATATTGTACGGAGCAGTCACTGTTGTATGTAGTAGTCGATATTGTATGTAGTATTCACCAGTGTATGTAGCATTCACTAATGTAGGTAGCAGTCACATTTGTATTTACCTGTAACTATTGTGTGTGTCGGTCACCATTGTATATAGCAGTTACTATTGTATGTAGCAGTCATTATTGTATGTAGTGGTTACCTTTGTATATAGCAATCACTGTGTGCAGCAGTTGTTATTGTATGTAGCGGTCATTGTTGTTTATAGCAGTCACCATTGTATGTAGCAGTCACCATTGTATGTAGCAATCACTATTGTATGTAGCAGTTACTATTGCAACTATCAGTCACTGTTGTATGTAGCAGTCACCATTGTATGTAGCAGTCACCATTGTATGTAGCAGTCACCATTGTATGTAGCAGTCACCATTGTATGTAGCAGTCACCATTGTAAGTAGCAATCACTATTGTATGTAGCAGTCACCATTGTATGTAGCAATCACTATTGTATGTAGCAGTTACTATTGCAACTATCAGTCACTGTTGTATGTAGCAGTCACCATTGTATGTAGCAGTCACCATTGTAAGTAGCAATCACTATTGTATGTAGCAGTTACTATTGCAACTATCAGTCACTGTTGTATGTAGCAGTTACTGCTGTATGTAGCAGTTACTATTGCAACTATCAGTTCCTGTTGTATGTAGCAGTTCCTGTTGTGTGTAGCAGTTACTGTTGTATGTAGCAGTTACTGTTGTATGTAGCAGTTCCTGTTGTATGTAGCAGTCACTGCTGTATGTAGCAGTCACTGTTGTATGTAGCAGTTACTGCTGTATGTAGCAGTTCCTGTTGTATGTAGCAGTTCCTGTTGTGTGTAGCAGTTCCTGTTGTATGTAGCAGTTACTGTTGTATGTAGCAGTTCCTGTTGTGTGTAGCAGTTCCTGTTGTATGTAGCAGTTCCTGTTGTATGTAGCAGTTCCTGTTGTGTGCAGCAGTTCCTGTTGTGTGCAGCAGTTCCTGTTGTGTGTAGCAGTTCCTGTTGTGTGTAGCAGTTCCTGTTGTGTGTAGCAGTTCCTGTTGTGTGTAGCAGTTACTGCTGTATGTAGCAGTTACTGTTGTGTGTAGCATTCACTGTTGTGTGTAGCAGTTACTGCTGTATGTAGCAGTTATTGTTGTATGTAGCAGTCACTGTTGTGTGTAGCAGTTACTGTTGTGTGTAGCAGTCACTGTTGTGTGTAGCAGTTACTGCTGTATGTAGCACTCACTGTTGTATGTAGCAGTCACTGTTGTGTGTAGCAGTTACTGCTGTATGTAGCACTCACTGTTGTATGTTGCAGTCACTGTTGTATGCATCTGTCGTTATTGTTTGTAGCATTCACTATTGTATGTAGCTGTCACTAATGTATGAAGCAGTCTATTGTGTTAAGCAGTCACTATTGTATGAAGAAGTCACTATTGTATTTATCAGTCGTTACTGTGTGTAGCAGTCACTATTGTATGTAGCAGTCACTATTGTATGTCCTTGTCACAATTGTATGTTGCAGTCACCATTGTATGTAGCAGTCACCATTGTATGTAGCAGTCACTATTGTATGTAGCTGTCACTACTGTGTGTATCTCATTATTGTATGTAGCAGTCACTATTGTATGTAGCAGTCACTATTGTATGTAGCAGTCACTATTGTATGTAGCAGTCACTATTGTATGTAGCTGTCACTAATGTATGTAGCTGTCACTAATGTATGTAGCAATCACTATTGTATTAAGCTGTCACTCTTATGATGCAGTCACTATTGTATGTTGCAGTCACTATTGTACTGCACAAGACAAACAAACACTTATTTCTGCTTATTTGTTTGACTGGAAAGGAGGCTCAATTCCCATCCAGAATTCTGTGCCCCAGAAAAAAGCCACAAACCACCCTCCTAATCCCTCATCACCACAATGTCCCAGTTTCATCAATGAAACATCCCAGACAGTGAGTCTGCAGTGAGGTGCCCACAGGGACCCACCCAGAGGACTGGGGGGCTGCTGGGGGGAGAGGAGTATCCTGGGGCCCTTTCAAAGTAGCACAGCAGCCAGAGCCCAAAGGGACACAGGCTTTGTTTCTTTCCCCAACATTTTGCAGCTTTGCTTTACATTAGTCATTTACAGTAAAGTTGTGAGATAGAAAACAATGTACAATGCGAAGTGAAATGTACTTGGTCTATGATAAAGCCGGAGGGGAGTGATAATGAGGTTGTGTTGTGCCATGGGGAGAGTCAGAATAATTTTGCTACGGCATTATGTCCTAACGCACCAAAGTAGAGGGAGTCAAAAAGTATATCGTCCAAACGGTGACTCACTGTATTGAAATGATTTCTGTTTTCATCATGGTTGTATATGCCCTGCTAACACTCCACATTGTTTTCCTATTGCTCTCTATACACTTCACCAGTACCTGTGCATGTGTGTGACAGTAGTTGGGTTGGCTTGTATTAGCCTGCACACTGGGAATCTTTTGCAATGTGCTGAATTTTCCAGCAGTCTGGAAGACAGCATGGACTCAGGTATCCTACATTGGGCATCCCAAATGTAAAATAGGCTGCTGTAAAGGGTAAACTCCCCACCACTCTCTCCCGCCCCCTAACACACACAAATGGTTTACCTTTCAAATTCTCCCCATGAATGTGACGGTGCATCTGACACACAGGGGGGATGAGTTGAAACTCAATTAGTTTTCCCATTCAGGCAAACTAGTGAGCTCCCTAGTTCATGTACACCCACAAACCTGAAAGCAGGCACAAGCTGGTATGACTTAACAGCACAAATGTAATTACTCAAATGTGCTGCACTAGTTAATATCTCAGTTCAATGCCATAGACTCCCACACTAATCATCTGTAAGCAGTGCACTTTTCCTACTTTTCTGCATTTATTGAAATGGAATATAATGAATGTACACCCCTCATAAACACACCTGGCGGAAACATATACGTATAGCAGTCGATCGCAATTTAGTGTGAGATTTAAAGCATATACATTTAGTTTCATTTTTCAACTGATTCAATGTATCCCAAAAGGAATTAAACAAGCTTGGTAAATTGACTTTCTGCGTTTTGATTGTTGGCTTTTGGGTTTGAATGAAATAGATGTTTACATTAAGCATTAAAGATGTACAGTTGAAGTCGGAAGGTTACATACACCTTAGCCAAATACATTTCAACTCAGTTTCACAATTCCTGACATTTAATCCTTGTAAAAATTCCATGTTTTAGGTCAGTTAGGATCACCACCTTATTTTAAGAATGTGAAATGTCAGAATAATAGTAGAGAGAATGATTTATTTCAGCTTTTATTTCTTTCATCACATTCCGAATGGGTCAGAAGTTTACATACCCTCAATTAGTATTTGGTAGCATTGCCTTTAAATTATTTAACTTGGGGCAAACGTTTTGGGTAGCCTTCCACAAGCTTCCCACAATAAGTTGGGTGAATTATGGCCCATTCCTCCTAACAGAGCTGGTGTAACTGAGTCAGGTTGGTAGGCCTCCTTGCTCGCACACGCTTTTTCAGTTCTGCCCACAAATTTTCTATAGAATTGAGGTCAGGGCTTTCTGATGGCCACTCCAATACCTTGACTTTGTTGTCCTTAAGCCATTTTGCCACTACTTTGGAAGTATGCTTGGGGTTATTGTCCATTTGGAAGACCCATTTGCGACCAAGCTTTAACTTCCTGACTGATGTCCTGACATGTTGCTTCAATATACCCACATAAAAAATATATATATACACTCACATAATTTCCCCTCCTCATGACGCCATCTATTTTGTGAAGTGCACCAGTCCCTCCTGCAGCAAAGTACCCCCACAACATGATGCTGCCACCCCCGTGCTTCACGGTTGGGATGGTGTTCTTCGGCTTGCAAACCTCCCCCTTTTCCCTCCAAACATAATGATGGTCATTATGACCAAACAATTCTATTTTTGTTTAATCAGACCAGAGGACATTTCTCAAATGTACGATCTTTGTCCCCATGTGCAGCTACAAACCGTAGTCTGGCTTTTTTATGGTGGTTTTGGAGCAGTGGCTTCTTCCTTGCTGAGCGGCCTTTCAGGCTATGTCGATATATGACTTGTTTTACTGTGGATATAGATACTTTTGTACCTGTTTCCTCCAGCATCTTCACAAGGTCCTTTGCTGTTGTTCTGGGATTGATTTGCACTTTTCACACCAAAGTACCTTCATCTCTAGGAGACAGAACGCATCTACTTCCTGAGTGGTATGACAGCTATGTGGTCCCATGGTGTTCATACTTGCGTACTATTATTTGTACAGATGAACGTGGTACCTTCAGGCATTTAGAAATTGCTCCCAATGATGAACCAAACTTGTGGAGGTCTACAATTGTTCTTCTGAGGTCTTGGCTGATTTCTTTTGATTTTCCCATGATGTCAAGCAACGAGGCACTGATTTTGAAGTTAGGCCTTGAAATACATCCACAGCTACACCTCCAATTGACTCAAATGATGTCAATTAGCCTATCAGAAGCTTCTAAAACCATGACATAATTTTCTGGAATTTTCCAAACTGTTTAAAGGCACAGTCAACTCAGTGTATGTAAACTTCTGGCCCACTGGAGTTGTGATACAGTGAATTATAAGTGAAATAATCTGTCTGTAAACAATTGTTGTAAAAATGACTTGTGTCATGCACAAAGTAGATGTCCTAACCGACTTGACAAAACTATAGTTTGTTAACAAGAAATTCGTGGAGTGGTTGAAAAACGAGTTTTAATGACTCCAACCAAAGTGTATGTAAACTTCTGACTTCAACTGTACCTATGGTTTTGTTTGACGTTTTAACAGCTTGAATTCATTCATAATGTTTCTATAGGTAGAACTGTAAATAAGAAGCAAACAGCTCCAGTTGTGTGCGAGGTTGCAGTCACAACATAGATCAGGGCTGTCATTAAGCCTATATATGAGCACTAAAATGCTGCTCACTGAGACACATACAATTTCTTATTCCAACCTCTCTCTGTTTGGAATCAACTTGCCTCAGTCAGAACACATTCCTAACAACCTCACTTTCTGCAATTTCATTCATTCAAAATTCATAAAGAACTGACCACGGCTATTATGGAAGATCTCAAACAGTGGGCCAGATGATTAGAAACGGACCTAAATGGATCTTCCTCGTCTTCCCCCATCCCTTCTCATCCCTCGCTCCTAAAACTCAGACCTCAGAGGTTGTATCCAACACCAGCTTGCCTTTTTCTTTTTTAACACAAGACAACTGCCTAACATTGCTCAATTAAAGATCCACATCGTGCAGTGAAGGCTAAGCTACAGATTTCTTAAAGGTTACCAAGGTAACAGCGGTTCTCTCTACTCTCCCTTTTCTCTCACCCTCTGTCTCTGCTCTCTATCTTTTCCAGAATAACCACCACAGCAGCTTGCATGATGGATTTGAGGAGGTACCCCCTCGACGAACAGAACTGCACCTTGGAAATCGAAAGCTGTAGGTGGACTTAATACAAACGTCTTCTCCCCCATTCCTCTGCACTCTAGCTAAGTCACCTCCCATCCCTCCCCCAACTACCTGCCTTGGCTTCTCCAAGCATCTCAGCAGGAATGTCTTCCTGCCATTTTCACTGGGTATCACAGCGTTTTAAAAACACAGCAAGGGACTGCCCATGATTGCAGGCAGTTTGTGTTTTTTTCTTCATAATTCAGCTCACGTCTCTATACATTTAAGGCAAAAGTCAACTTTTAGACCTGTCATACTGTATGTCTCTAGATGAAAAATACAAAAGGACCCTTTTGCATTTCAAGTTGTTTCTGTCAATATTCACAAAACATATTTGGAATTGAACCATTTGTATTATCCTTACTGAAAGATGAAGCCCAAGTCCTTAGGCCAAAATTCTCCATACAGTCTTACTTCACCCTCTAGCTTTGACTCCCGGGTGGTTCTGATGTATCTTTGGGTGGTTCCAATGTATCTTTGACTCCCGGGTGGTTCTGATATGTATTTTACTCCCGGGTGGTTCTGATGTGTCTTTTACTCCCGAGTGGTTCTGATGTGTCTTTTACTCCGGGGGGGTTCTGATGTATCTTTGACTCTGGGGTGGTTCTGATGTATCTTTGACTCTGGGGTGGTTCTGGTGTATATTTGGGTGGTTCTGATGTATCTTTGGGTGGTTCTGATGTATCTTTGACTCTGGGGTGGTTCTGATGTATCTTTGGGTGGTTCTGATGTATCTTTGACTGGAGTGGTTCTGGGTTCAGTCTGCAGAGGCTTGATGTCAGCATGGGTGGTTCTGATGTATCTTTGACTCTGGGGTGGTTCTGATGTATCTTTGACTCTGGGGTGGTTCTGATGTATCTTTGATTCTGGGGTGGTTCTGATGTATCCTTGGGTGGTTCTGATGTATCTTTGACTCTGGGGTGGTTCTGATGTATCTTTGACTTCGGGGTGGTTTAGGTCTAAGCTGTACTGATGTATCTTTGACTGGGGTGGTTCTGGGTTCAGTCTGCAGAGGCCTGCTGTCAGCAGATGTGATCATTATGGATCATTTAAAGCAGCTATCCTGGCCAACATTATTGGCATCTCTGACTCTGAGTACCATTTCTTATAGATGCGTTAACTCAGAGGGCAATGACTGAATTGACAGAAGCAGGTGAAATGTTTAATGCTTGCTTGTAATTTCAATTAGAAGCCGTTACATATTGACCATTGAAGGCAATTTGAGCGGGCAGATGGACCCCGTCTGTCATAACAACACCGATGCTCCTTTCATGGCAAAGCAGCACAGAGGCATGGCATTGGATGGATATCTTTTATCAACCCAAATTCCCTTCATTTTACAGCCAGAGTGAAAAAGGTTTGTCACATCCGAACATATGCAAATGTGAAACATGCAATGTGTACAGAGAAGTTACAGCTACAGTATTCCTCTCCAAACCAATGATGTCATGCCATTGATTTCCCCATTAGTGACAGCCAAGCAACATAACATGTCCATGGCTTGGCCCTACCTAGGTCCCCATAGATATAAAGTGTAATTATGAATAGACCTACCACATCCATCACCCCACACCCTCAATAACATGTGGATAAGGGAGGACATCTGGACATGCTGTGAAATGAAACTCTTCTATATCCTGCTACATGTTGGGAGAGGCAGAATGCCATGGGGGATAAAATTCATTAACAACCGTTCAATATCATAGATTAACAAGGAGCATCCACTTATGAAAACATGTCACATTCAGTTCCTGGACCTCTAACTTTAGAAAAATATTAAAAGTGGATGAATGGTGCTCCGGTGCTGGCTGGTATATAACCATGGACAGAGAGCTGGCACAGCCAGGGGGCAGAAGAGTGGTCATTAAATGTAAATACAGTAAAGGCACCTATATCCAGGAAATGTAATTGCCATGAGGTTTAACAGTGAATGTAAGGCAGTATTTCGCCTGAACCGCACTACATAAATCTACCTTACACTTCTCGCTTTGATTCCACTGGCATTTTGATGGAGCCCCGTGGAGTCAACATGAATCATAAACAGAAGCATGACTTGACACGTGATAAATATTCATGTTTGTCTGACGTAACTTAGCCGTGTCATTATGCAGGCTCTTATATAGTTCAGTTTTGTTGAAGTGGGAGACATACATAAGCTTAGACCATATTCTATACAGTACCAATGGAAGGAAGGCCTATTTTCCTCTGCTTTGGCCCATTCGGCTTTCCCTAATGTCTAAGGTGAGAGGTTGTACCAGTACTGAACCTGTTCATTCTCCTCTCATCCCCTCCACCTATTCTCTGTAACCTGGGACAGATGGGTACACCACAGACGACATAGTGTTCTACTGGCACGGAGGGGACAATGCGGTGACAGGGGTGGACAAACTGGAGCTTCCCCAGTTCTCCATCGTGGCGCTTCGGCTGGTGTCCAGGGAGGTCAGGTTTACCACAGGTAAGGCCTCCACTTCCACACCTTATATCTGTGCTGAAGGGGTATGGTATAAGAATACATTCTCAGGAATATATTTTAATGTGGACTTGATTGTAGGATGAGTTACACTGTCAGTCCAGTTCCACTCACTGTTTTGTGGTGTTGATGTTATTCCAATGGGGAACACTTGTCACTTGCTGCTTCACAATTCATCTCTGTGTGACAGTTAACTTGAGTTCATTTGGAAAAGGTTGCCATGATTGAAGTAGTCTTGCCCTTGTGTGTGCACTTGTTTATCTAGATTCACGAGGTATGGCAGGAAGGACCTGCTGGGATAAAATATGTATGCCTGAATATTGATTCATTAAAAGATTTACCAGACCAGCGAGATGATAGGGTCATTTCTCACTCTGTGCATCTCACAGTCGATTGCCATTTAAATTAAAACCATCATGGCTCTCTTATTCCCCTTCTCTCATTTTGATAAAGTGGCCATACAAATTCCCTTGATGGAATTAGCTATGCATCCATAGCGGTAAACATTTCTCTCTAGCTGAAGTATGGGAAAGTCAAAGCCACAGGGGAATATCCTGAGATGTATTTCTCTTTAACAACTTGTTGTTGAGCTTGTTTGAATAATCAATACATTCAATGCAACAAATTTAATGTCTCATCACAACGAGCTGGCATTTTTCTCTGCAACATGCATAAATGTTAAGGGCCATCGGTTCACCCCCCCAGCTACAGCGCGGTCTCATGCGGGTTCCTCCTCCTCACTTAAGTAGTGAGAAGATGTGCTCTCCAATTACGGACCTTTTTAAATCCCCTTTTGGTGCTATTTGGAGGACAGAGAAAGTGCTAAACAGAGAAAAGCACAGCAGCTTTCCGTGACAATTCTCACAGGGACGCTGGAGCTGCCTGCTGAGATGGGGGGGGGTTGAGGAAAAATCTGCCTTGTTTGCGACTTTCTGCCATGTTTAATTGGAATCGAACTTGTCCCTGGAAAGGAATCCATTGCTTTGGGGAAATGAAGTGCTCCGTCTGAACAAATGGAGAAACGACTAACCCCGCGCATTGTCAAAGTGCAGACTTTGGAACTCATAAGTTGTGCCAGCGTTTCTTTTCTTCACTGATGTGTTTCCTCTGCCCCGCTCCATCGCTCCATCCTCTCCTTCTCTCTTGTTCTCTGTGAAAGGTTCCTATCCCAGGCTATCACTGAGTTTCAGGATTAAGAGGAACATTGGCTACTTCATCCTGCAGACATACATGCCCTCCATCCTGATCACCATCCTATCCTGGGTCTCCTTCTGGATCAATTACGATGCCTCTGCAGCTCGGGTGGCCCTTGGTAAGACTCCGCTTCCACTGCAGTGTTACAACACAGAGTATTCCCAGTGAACAGAGTGGGTAAGGTTGCCCTAACATTGAGGTGACTTATGTTGCTGTTGCAGTACGAAATGCTACACACAGCACAATTGGGAATTGTCATAAACAGATTAGTGGCCAACTCCCACTTACACAAAGGAGCCCTTACAACCACTAATAATGTGCACTTTCCATTGAATAAATCTCCACCCTGCAGGAACAAATTGTCAAGCAATGTTTAGAGGCACACACTTCCCACTCAAAATCATTACCTTGCATGTTGGTCTTCCTGATGACCAATACCTTACTTTGATGGCGATGACTATTGATTGTTTTTGTTACTAAAAATAATTTCTTTGTGTTTGTAATTTCCAGGTGTTACAACGGTGCTCACCATGACAACCATTAACACCCACCTTAGGGAGACCCTCCCAAAGATCCCGTATGTGAAAGCCATCGACGTCTACCTCATGGGCTGTTTTGTGTTTGTGTTCCTGGCCCTGCTCGAATATGCCTTCGTAAACTACGTGTTCTTTGGCCGGGGCCCCCAGCAACAGAAGAAAATCCACGAGCGGCTGAACAAAACCAACAACGAGCGCCCGCGATACGAAGAGAAGCGCCTGAGAGAACAGGTTTGTATCTTCAGCTGGCTTCTCTCGCTGGCTATTTTGCACACTCCCTCTCTATGTCTATCAGAATCCTTATGCATTCTTTTTTTTAGGGAGAATCACAAAGACTCCAAAACACTTATTCCCCTATGTTAGGGGAATCCCCTTATTCCCCTGGGAATCCCCTTATTCCCCTATGTTAGGGGAATCCCCTATGTTAGTTTGTCATAAGACAGTACTTTCACAAGCTTATAGATGCCACCTTCACCAGATACACATCCAACAACCACCCTCCATTGCTTTTCCTCCAGCACTGACACTTAGAGTTGATTGAGCAGAGTATTTTGGCTTGGAGATATACTGTGGCTGTTTCTTTAACTCTGGAGATGTGTAAAACTACATTCTCATTCTCCTCTCAGGTTGTTGTCTATGTTTTTGCTGTGGGCTTGATTCTTAGTCTTATCTCTGTTCTGTCCTGGGAGTTGCTTTCTTACCAACATTCACCCCACTTCCGTCTAAAATGTAACAAATCGTAATGGGTATGCAGCCAGAAACATTAGTATTCAAAGGAAAATGCTGAAACGGTCCGACTGAACGAAGCCCCTTGTCTTTGTGTCTGAAAAATGACACGCCATCCGTATGCAAAGTTGTTCTTGTTAACCTCATGTTTATGCATTCTGTATTTTTAAGAAATTGTGCTTAATTGTCAGTGTTTTATAGGGGTTTAACGTTCTCTTCACTTTTCTTCTTCCATTGCAAGGACTCCATTGCCACGCCGTTTCAAACCAACACCCTCAGGTCATATACACAGAGAAGAAATCTGTACCTCGAGGAGCAAAGAAAAGTTGGGGTACATGCATTTAGAAATCATATGAGCTGTGGCACTGTGGCCTAATAGAGGTCTGATACAATGGTTGATGGAGTGGTGGCAATTCATTTGTGTCGATTTACTTTCAGTGAAAAAGCACCGTAAGGCATCAGCTATAAGGAAGAAAATGGGAAAAGTGCATCAATTCAGAATTCTTTAAAGAGGCATGAAAAAATGAAATGTCCTTCCACATCATCATTACATTTGCTTTAGCTTGAAAATTGGAAATGAAACGCTGGGTGGGTGTAGAGTTTTAGTAGGACAGTTTGTGGTAATGTCACCGTGTTCTGCTACTCCCTGACGTTCTCTCTCTACCCCTCCACTGTCCGCCAAGGTGGACGCATACGGGAATATCCTGCTCACCACGCTGGAGATGAATAACGAGGTGATGCCGTCAGATGTGGGAAGTAGCGTCAGTGACTCCCGGAATTCAGTGATGTCATTCGACAGCTCCGGGGTCCAGTTCAGGAAGCCCATGGCTCCCCGGGACGGCTTCAGCCACCACTCACTGGACCGCAGCGCTATGCGCAGCAGGGCCAACTGTCGGCTACGACGGCGCTCCTCCAAGCTCAAGCTGAAAATCCCCAATCTGGCAGATGTCAGCACCATTGACAAATGGTCCCGGGTCCTTTTCCCCATCATGTTTGGATTTTTCAACCTAATCTACTGGTTGTACTATGTGAATTGATGTGCATCCCACTAGGAATCATGGGCCATATTTTGAGAGCACATTAAATTGGCTTTGATACAGTTGGAAAATATGTATACACATATACAAGTTGATACATACAGTATGTATATGCATATTTCTATATATTATATTTATATATACACGTGTGTGTGTGTGTAAATCTGAAGGACTTTTCTCCTGTATAAAGTATTATTAGAATGACTTGAATGTTTAAGAATAATTTCAAGCCTTTGAGTTTCCTTTTCCTTGTGAAACAAACAAACTAGCAAAGAAACAAACGAACTAACAACCATCAGATCCCTTTGGGGGATTTTGGAACTAAAGACTGCATGATATTTTTGCTAAAAAAGAAAGCGAAAGCTCTTGAGAGAAGAGATGTCTCAGTCTCATTGGCTTTTTATTGATACTCCGTAATCGGCGTCCTCTACTGCAGCTCATCAAATCAGGTGACTCGTGTGTTCAGGCATCGGCTGAGTCAAGTCCCTAATATCCAGCCCCCGCGCCCATTTCCCATGGATAACATACACGGAATACTCCGGTTCGACCCTGTACAGCAACCTTGTTTGGATTATGTGTCGTTCCTTGGCTTTTTTTTTCGAGTGATGTTGTTCTCTTTATGGGACATCGGCTCTGGTACAATGCTGGTCTGCGTTTGGGGGGCCATCAGGATGGGATGTTAGACCACTGCGTTTCTGAGTCAGTGCAAAACCTCTCTTCATTTCTCTATTCATGTTTGTTTTTAGAGCAGTTCCTTGGGGTATTTTCATTATGGTCATCCAGATGATGATTATTGTAATTATTATTTTGTCTTGAAAATACTGGGCTTTTGGGAGTGTGTCACTTAACGAGGTTCTAGTTAGTGCATTACTAGAGAAAAAAGTCACAGGTATGAATTGCTCATTTTGATTGTTTAAAAAATAGACATAATGTACATTTTGTAATTCAGTATCCTCGTGGACATAGTTGGCAAATATAATTGTGCGTTTTCTTTACCATCCTCCTCGTGCTTCACATGCTCTGTAGATACAGTAATTATTGCCTCATATTCAGCTTTGTGTTCTGTAAGGAAGAAACGATACCTAGAATGAACACATTTGAAGTTATTCCACTATAAAAATGTGAGAAACAATATTGTGTATTAAAAAAGGGATATCGCCATGGTTTATTTGTTTGAGAGTGAAATCAACATATCAGCCCATAGTTTGACCTGTAGTTGAATGTAATACTCTCTCACTTTGAAACAGTTTTCACCCCGAGAATGTTGGGCACTGATATTATAGTTCCTATGAAACGTGCCTGTCTTAAAATTCGAATGGCCGTGTTCTCAAATTTGCTTTTTTAGTTGCGGTTGTAGCGGGGAGCGGGATTAGAGGAAGAAAAAGAATCAACCTCTCGCATCCATTAGCTCTGAAAACACTGCAGATCTACCACCCTTCAAATGGGCTCTGAGGATCACACCCCAAAGATCAGAAACATCAGCAGAATCGGGAAAATTTGGTTTTCAGTTTTTAGGGGGCAAGACAAGATGTGTGATAAATATAGCCATGAACTAAATTGAGAAGCAAAAAGGCCTAGAATCCCTATGTTATTTTTGGCTTTTGCTCTTAATGTCACTACATTCCATCTGCTCAGATCCACACACTAATGAGATGTCCACTGCAGAGTTGATGCCATGCCATTTTGAGCCACAGTGTACCTTTAAAGGACAACCTTGTTTTTCATTATTTGGTTCTGCCTAGAGTGAAGAGAAGAGCAAATGCATTCAGGCATTTCAGTTTAAACTGGCATTTACAGGCTATCTCTATGTTCAAACTAGCATTGCATTGATTCAACAATGCAGTGCGGTGGATTTGAATATTCATGCTAAGGAATGACAATTGCGGTTGTGATTGAAACATGCAGCGCATTGTTGAATCTATTGGGTTTGCATGGTTATCAAATGACATGGGGTGACAGAGGGAGGAAAAGTCGCAGGTCAGATGCAGAAGTAGCCAAACCAAGAGATGGGGTTCTTTGGACGTTCCAGAGGATAAGAGAGGAGAGAATGTTGAGAGCATCACAGTTACTGCCTTGCACATTGCAGTGACCAATCTCCTTAGAACTCACTGATGGGCTCCCCTATGTTCCAAGAGCTTGTCTCTCCAACGTCTCCTTCCCCTGGCCGGCACCAGACAGGAAGGAAACGGACCTTTAACTGGGAGCCCCGGGCCCCATGGAGGACTAGCACAGGACAGGATGCACCACAGGGCAGAGAGAGAGGAGAGACAGAAAGAAGGACAAAGAGCAAAGAGCGAGAAACAGAGATACAGAAAAGGAGAAAGATCATAGTGTGGAGCAAAGAAGAGATCTTGGATCCTGACGCTTTTCGCCCCAGTGAGTTGGATCCCACTCCAACGTTCTACCTGTAGTTGATTGTAACCGGAACTGTATCTGGGATACTGTAGCATACTGTTGTCACTGGTTACAATGTTACGCCACCAATGACGGCTCGTCTCTGCAACATATTTGAGAGAAATGAACCAGAGTTTGCACTAAGTCCAACCTGCAATGCCAGGTTACACTACAGCAGAAAATGAAGCAGTACAGTGTAGCTATTGAGACTAAAGGTTGAAAAAATGAGTTTATGTTTAGTCTAAAACATAATCAGTGGATGATGCTAATCTGTAGGGGGAAGAAATACTGTATGACGTCACTTGATGTTACTCAGGAACCTGGTATCAGATTTTAAAGACCTTCTGCTCCCTAGTGATCTATGTCAAACTAGCCTACATAATACTTCATAAACATGGCATAACTCTTGTTTTAACCATACATCTCCTTTTGGCCAACGACCCCTGTGGTGTCACATATAAGGACTTAGGCTTGCTAGTGTCATCAGGATTTCTATGAATGGTTTTGGTATGGATTGTGTCATGGTTAAGATGGCCTTATATGGGCTTTAGCCTATAGAATTCATGAGTAACTATGTGTATTTATGTTGTATTTACTGTAAGCTATCACTCACTCAGTCACTGAGACACCAACCAGCTGATCATATTGTCAGAGTAGCATTAGATGTTCAACCAGCTGATCATATTGTCAGAGTAGACTAGATGTTGAACCAGCTGATCATATTGTCAGAGTAGCACTAGATGTTCAACCAGCTGATCATATTGTCAGAGTAGACTAGATCTTCAACCAACTGATCATATTGTCAGAGGAGCACTAGATGTCCAACCAGATGATCATATTGTCAGAGGAGCACTAGATGTCCAACCAGATGATCATATTGTCAGAGTAGCACTAGATGTTCAACCAGATGATCATATTGTCAGAGTAGCACTAGATGTTCAACTAGATTATCATATTGTCAGAGTAGCACTAGATGTTCAACCAGCTGTATCATATTGTCAGAGTAGCACTAGATGTTCAACCAGCTGATCATATTGTCAGAGTAGCACTAGATGTTCAACCAGCTGTATCATATTGTCAGAGTAGCACTAGATGTTCAACCAGCTGATCATATTGTCATTGTAGCACTAGATGTCCAACCATCTGATCATATTGTCAGAGTAGCACTAGATGTCCAACCAGCTGATCATATTGTCAGAGTAGCACTAGATGTCCAACCAGATCTCGAACAGGAAACAACTAGATCTGGCATCATCTTGCAGTTGTTGTTCTTGTCCACAGCCTGTAGATAAAAAGTTCAGCTCTGTTGATTTTCGTCTGTTAGTGATCCAACATACACTACACATGTTCCCTACCTATGGTGTGTTTGGTTTGGCCTGGATGGATGGAGCCCACTGGATATTAAATGTCATGCTAGGTAACCTCCCCACCCTCAAGTAGCCAGCACTTGAGTAAAATGAGATATAATTAAATAGCAAATCACCCTGGCTTACATAGCTTCAAGACAGTGGTCACAAAACATTTTGTGAAAATGTTCAATGGCAATACAATAAATGTAATGATTTAAAGTGCAAAACAAGTCTTACAAAGGCATACTATACAAAGAGTTTAGAAACAAGGAGACAATACATAAAGCCACCCAACTCTAACAAACAACTTAGGGCCAGATGTACTAGCTAAGCATTTGCACTTTGCATTTAAACTGCGTAGTGAAAATATCAAGTAAAGGTAATAGTTGGATTACAACCTTTTGGCCTTTTGTTTGGAAATAATCAATTTGATCTGAATTTCACTATGCACTAAATAGCTTATACATTTTTTGTGTGTTTTTTTTCCACACAATGACAGTTAATTTCATATAACCTACAGTGAAAAATTATTTCATTTTTCCCAGAAGTAACTTAAGATTGGTCTGTATGGAAACTCTTGCATGAGTGCAGTCAATATACTCATTACATTGAACTCACACCTACTCTACGTGCAAATGTAAACCACTTTCATGTCTCAAAAGCTGTGAGGAAATACCAGCTACATGTTTTTCATGTTATGATTTATTTTGGTTCTGCCACATGTGTTTTGTTGATACATTCATTTAGTGGAGGTAAGAATGAGTGGAGATAAAAAAAACAAACAACAACAACAGCTGTTGAACTGATTTCAATGTGAATTTTCTTGCCTCTTGTGTATATGTGTAATTATATGTGAATTGTACTGTAAATATGATATCTTTCACTGGATATTTCTTAATGCATGAACAAAACAGGGCAGTACGTAATAGCAGCTAGCTTCACTGCTAATGGCATGGACAGCTTCTATGGCATTGGCATACTTCTGCAAAAAAAAAAAAAAAAAAAAAATGTTAATTAAGAAGAGAAGATTAAGGTTTTGTTTTGCATGACCTAAGTTTGGAAAGGTTTATTTTCGTATTTTTCTATTTCACACTTTTCATCAGCTTCATTCTCACAGCCAGGAAAGGAAGGACCCAGTGTTTACATGCTCTAGTTGCACTTGTTTTACAGCCAGCTCGACAAAACACTGTAAAACAAACTGTACATTCAATAAAACTGGAGAAAAACTGAAAAATGGAACGTACATTTATATCTCATGGTCAACATGAATAATATGTACCTCTCAATCATATTCACTTACTGTGTACCGAAGCACATACAATTTGGAATCAATGCACCAAGTACATGCTGTAGTTTTATCAGGTTTAGCTTTAGCACTAACATCAATCGCCCTTCAACTACAAAGGATGTAAAGGATGCTTAACAGTAGCATCTGAACTTAAGCCATGAGATTGCATGCTGAGTGGGTATTCCCAGCCGTTTCTCTTAAATTAGTTGCCTCTGGACTGGGGGGGGTTCTGGTCTGTTACTGATTATGATGGTACTTTCAGGAGGCTATGCTGAGTCCCAATTATACATCAGTATAGCTCCCTCTTTCAATAAGTTTTTACCAGGGAAAACACTACTTGTAAAACAAATAGCTATGGGGAAAATTCTGTAAAAATGTTTTAAAAATAAATTAAATTGAAAGGCCACCAACCCATATCTATTTTAAAGATTTCAATCAGTATTTTATATTTATTTTTATTTTGATTTTTTTTCTTCGTAATTGGCTGTATTTGTTGCGTTTTGTTATGGATTGTTATTATTACTGTTGTTTTCTCATAAAAAAAGGACATGTACTTACAACCTACCCTGGAAGTCAAATGTATTCATTTTTTTGCACTGTAATTGATGAGTTCACATTGGGCGCTTTATTTGATTCAGTTATATAATGTGTTTTATTTCATTTGGGGTATGAGTTGTACTCATGGAATCAACATTTGTATAGTATGCAGTTGTATTTACTTTTTTTTGTCAGTGCCAATTAATGTTATAGTGTCAATCAGCTTTTTTTTTAGGTGTTTGAGCAAAATGTGTTTTTTTTACAAATACAAGGTGTTAAAGTATGTGGTATAAAAGGATTATCATTCAAACAACAGACTTTTTACTAATAAAGGCTTATACAGTAACAAATGACAATGTCTTTTTGTTTGCCCTTTGAGGACTAATATCTATTGTTTAATTCACATTTTTGCTGAGTTCATTTTAATGTGTTAGTCCCCAAAAGGTAAATAACATACTCTGTTGCAACAAAACAAAAAAATCAATTGAAAAACAAAATACGTTCTTTACCATTGCAATTCCAAGCTGTCGTGGGAGGTTTCACCTATTTGTTTGGTGTGTTGCTTTCTCATAAGGGCTTGTTGGGCTATCAGCCATGAGTACAAAAGAGAGAAAAGACCAGAGACAGTCTTCTTGTTACAGATTTTAATTTGATTACAACCATGACGCATTAATGAGAGTATACCTCCTTTCGTGCCCTATTTCCTGAATAAAGACACAAAGTGACTCCTGCTGAGAAGTGCAATGTTTGCCCCTCATTCAACTCAAGCCATAGCACTGTTTACCTCTTATCTGCATGAAGAGAGATGGATAAGATAATATATACACCGAGCACTAACTGTGCTCTACTATCATTTAAGATCATTTTGCTGGACCGCTCAGTCCTCTGAGTCTGTTCTATGTTTTGGAGTATGTAGAGTGGTGAAGGTATTTGGAGAGATAACAGAGGACAAAGAGCATGTGACCAGAGTCATCAATCTGGTCTTGTGAAGTTAGCACATTGATACTTACAGGAGTTAAAGATTCTCATTCAGAAACGGTCACATTCTGTTATTGAAAAGCTTCTGTAGATCCTAGTTCCATACATGTTTTCCATGACTTTTGGTGTGGGACATGTTAGACAGATCCAGGAGCAACTCTTACCAGGATGCCATGGGGTAGCCAGACATCTTTGCTGTTTTCCCCCCTTTTCGCTCTGTCTTTCTTTCTATGGTAAACTTTGAAAATGGCCCCAGTGGAGGGGCTGGTGGAGGAGAAGCACTCACAGGATTGGAGTGCATTGCTCTGTTAAGAAGATGGATGCAGAGCCATTGAACTAGATCGGCAGAATGTGCCCTCCATTTCCGTGTTCTATTATCAGCACTCCCATATAAAAACATCAAATATTGAAAGGATGCATTAACATGGGCCAGAAATTGATGGCTGCTCCACTGAGGAAAAAAGGAGCAGAACCGGTCATAAAGAAGATGATGCTTTAGCTTCATGGCTTACACTTTCTACTGCAGTGATGTATTTTGATCTATTGTGTCACAAGCAAAACTAACCCTTACCCTGCACTGGCTGGGGTTGAGTGGTAAAATCAGATTTTTTTAATTTATTTTTTTACAAAAGATGATGTTGACAAAAAACAGTTAACTGCCAAAATAAAGGAAACACAACTAAATGATGGATAACAAGTATTTTGAAAGCAGGTTCTGCCATACAAGTGTAGTTCCTGAGTTAATTAAGCAATTAATATCCCATCATGCTTAGGGTCATGTATAAAGATGCCCAGTTGCCCATTATTTTGGCTACCATGGCTAGAAGAAGAGATCTCAGTGACTTTGAAAGAGGGGTTCTCAAAGGAGCATGGGAGGTTTAAAGGGGTTTGTGTGTCTCAGTCACCAGATCTCAACCAAATTGAACAATTAAGGGAGATTCTGGAACAGCTCCTGAGACTGCGTTTTCCATCACCATCAACAAAACGCCAAATTATGGGAATTTGTCTTAGAGGAATGGTGTCACATCCCTCCAACAGAGTTCCAGACACTTTAGAATCTATTTCAAGGTGCATTGAAGATGTTCTGGCAGCTCATGGTTGCCCAACGCCCTATTAAGACACTATGTTGGTGTTTCCTTTATTTTGGCAGTTATCTGTACATAGTTGTAAACGTGATGATGATATCAAGACAATGGATTCAAAACTGTGGTCATCATAAGCCTGACAGCACCATGCCATCTTATGCGATGAATGGAGTTGTTTAGTTCAAACACAGATTTTGACAATGTAAAGCGCAAGGCAGTAGTTGTCACAATTGTGCTTGATAAAAGCCACTGAGCATCGTCTATTCAAATATCTCATGGAGACAGATATTTGGTGTTGATTTTTAAATAGACTTGGGAAACTGCTTGAGGAAAGGAAATGTCTTGTTAGAGGCCAGACTTCCAAAGGACTCCTTATGATTCTCTGGAAGGTGCTTCAGTAGTGGGAGAGAAAATGACTACTTCATATCAGCAGTTGCTTCCCCAACTCCCAACTATTGAGAACACACATTGGTAAGTGATGGTCTTTTAAATAAAAACAAATTAAAGATCAAAATGTTACTCGTAGAAACATTTATTTCTTACTGGTGACTGATGACTTTATGAATAGGCGCCTTTGTTGCTTTTACCTTCAGAGAAACCATGTTCTGACTTTGGCCGTGGTGTCTCTCTAAGGGAGAGGTCACTTCACTCTGGGATGTCCATCCATTTGGAGATATTTTAATTTTGGAGCTCCTGTTTTGAGGTTGATCAGAAAGAGTGGAGAGATGAGGGGAGTGGAGACGGAATGTGTCTAATAAAATATTAGGACAGAGCTCTTTTATCCAATACAATGTGGCCATTGCTGCACTGCTGGATCTATGTCTTTCTCTCTATATATCCCTAGCTCTTTCTCTCTCTCTCTCTCTCTCTCTCTCTCTCTCTCTCTCTCTCTCTCTCTATATATATATATATATATATATCCCTAGCTCTTTCTCTTTCTCTCTCTCTCTCTCTCTCTCTCTCTCTCTCTCTCTCCATCTCACTCCTCTCTCTCTCTCTCTCTCTCTCTCTCTCTCTCTCTCTCTCTCTCTCTCTCTCTCTCTCTCTCTCTCTCTCTCTCCCCTCTCTCTCTCTCTTTCTCTCTCTCTCTCTCTCTCTCTCTCTCTCTCCCTCTCTCTCTCTCTCTCTCTCTCTCTCTCTCTCTCTCTCTCTCTCTCTCCATCTCACCTCTCTCTCTCTCTCTCTCTCTCTCTCTCTCTCTCTCCCTCTCTCTCTCTCTCTCTCTCAATTCAATTCAATTCAAGGGCTTTATTCTCATGTGTTAACATTGCCAAAGCTAGACAACATACAAAGTGAATATATATAAAGTGAAAAACAAAAAAAATTAACAGTAAACATTACACATACAGAATTTTCAAAACAGTAAAGACATTACAAATGTCATATTATATATATATATACAATGTACAAATAGTTAAAGGACACAAGATAAAATGAATAAGCATAAATATGGGTTGTATTTACAATGGTGTTTGTTCTTCACTGGTTGCCCTTCCTTATTTATTCAGCACATACAAAGAAACCTCTACAAATGTCTACCAAATACACTTGGAACGGCAGAGATGGAAAAAAGACAAGGAAGGCTGACTGTCTCTGTTCAGGCTTCTCTTATTTTATCTTGCTTCAAACAAAATGACTGCAACAATTCCAGTAGAACATTATTGCATCCCTGCAGTTGATGGCAATGCAGGACGATGGTTCATTGGCATTGCATTTGCCTTTGAGAAACGAACCCTGAATGTTTATTTTTAACAATCTAGTGAGAGTTTTTACATGGTTGTGTGTTGTCACATATGTGAATTTGCAATGTGTCCCCTCCCTATTTTGTGTTGATGGTATTTTCAGTGGCTGTGGGGACTGTGTGAAGTCATGCTACATGCCTTGCCTGTTTTCCCCAGGCTGCTGGGAAGATGGGATGAGGGGCAAGGAGTGAGCCATGTTGAGGACAGAGAGGAGGTCTTCTCTCTGTTGTCATCTCACGCCTCAAACTCCCCTCACCTCCATCTCCCAAATGGCCTTCCCTCCCACTCATCAGTCGGCAGCCAACACTGCTCTCTGTTGGCAGAGGATCTAACTACACCACTGCTAAATCACATCTCTTATGAACCACTCTGGCTGAACAACAGCAGCCAAAACCAACGTCTTTGTTACCTAATCGAATCTAATATGAGATGATTATATGTAATTACAGGCAGACCTGCACACTGTGTCCTCCAGGCTAATATTCTCATCAAAGCACAGTAAGAGTGAAGCCCTTCTGCTCTCTGCGTTTGAGGGAGCTAGCATAGTTTATCATATCACTAAACATTGACACTTACTTGATTGGGATCATTTGAAGAGACCATAAAAATCAATGAGTGCAAGAGAGAGGTTTAAAATATGAGAGCCACGTTGGAATTTAAGACCATGTCAGGACTCCTGGAAGAGTTACAAAGGCCTCTTTTTATGGCGTGATTAATGGACAGAGAGAGAGAGGACAGGTCACAAGCAGGGTTTTAATAGATAGCTTTATTAAACTAGGTAAATATGCTGCATCAATCAGACAGGGCCTCTCTCCATAGTTTTTGTTGGGAGGCAGGACCAGCGTGCAGTGGTCCTCCTCAGGATCTACATGGGCTGGTACCACTAATTTGGACATCTTCACAACCAGGGTCAGCATGACAGGACGACTGCTATTATCGCTCTGACCGGTCACCATGTCATAAATATGACCACAGTCGTTCTCTGCATCCAACACTGATTGGGCAAGACGCCGAGCTCTTTCCAGGATTCGGTGACTGCTCGGTCCACTTCTCTGGACAAGAGTAAAAAGAGATCAAGTACCTGTGAGGAATTCAGAGGGGTCTTTGAAACATTTCCTCTTCTTCATCAGACTCGTCGTGGTGTCTTTTGATTGAGGACCTGTCGATCACCTTATACCCAGGCACAAAGGTGTAGGATAGCACACGCCATAGGAGAGGTTCTGGATGCCCTGGATGGGCTGGGAGTCCTTTGGCTGGGAGGCCCCAGCAGTCTTAGTCTTTATCTCCAGGTCACCCTGTCAGTGTCCATATCCATCGCTGGAGGAGATTACTTGGGTCTCATGAATGATAAACTCCTGTTCAAAACAGTTAACGATGTGTCATTTCTGAACAGAATTCCAAATGGAGTGTTCATGATTCATCTAGGCCTTAATGTAATGTAAAATATTAAACTACTGTGTAATGTCAAACTTCAAACTACTGTGAGACCCCCTTTAGGGGGTAATGCAAATGTTGATACACTGTAGTTGTAATTTCAAATCCGGACGCAAAATAAAAATGTATTTAACATCTTATCCATCGTAAAACGTTGTTGGGAGACTTTTCGGTTCATTTTTTTGTTTACATTTCTCAAAATGGCAGACTGATAATGTCAGTCAATCAGAAGTTGTCTTTCTGAATGCTGAGGATAACTTTGGAAAGGTCTAGAGCATTTCCATGGCAAAGATGATTAGAGCACTGTGACAAACCATAGATGCTTTAAAGGAGTCAATGGACCGCAGAGGGGCGGCAGGGTAGCCTAGATTGGCGCACATTCAACAAATCTAACAGTGGATATTTGTCAAATCCCTCATGATTTATGTATTGTAACAGGCCCACAATGTGGTTACTTAAATCCGACTAGGATACATTTGGCTCAAGTCTCTTTTCAGGTTTTAGAAGAAGTGACTACTAAATGCTTACTCCCATTTGTATAAGATGGTTAGCATAGCAACCATACATAAATCAATGGTGGTAGTCAAAGTCGTTTTTAACTGTAATGCAGTTGATTGGTGACAATGACATCAACATTTCTATTTATTTAACTAGGCAAGTCAGTTAAGAACAAATCCTTATTTTCAATGATGGCCTAGGAACAATGGGTCAACTGCCTGTTCAGGGGCAGAATGACAGATTTGTACCTCGTCAGCTCGGGGATTTGAACTTGCTAGTCCAACACTCTAACCACTAGGCTACACTGCTGCTGGGGTTGACATCCATACAAGTATTATACTCCGATTTTACCTCAACTTAGTGAGAAATACACATTTAAACAATAGCCTAAATGTAGGCTATTTTGCTGGGGGGCAATGAGGAGACTAAGGATCTTTCCACCACAGCCCTTTCCCCAACACGTTTCCATGACAATTCCATTGTTTTGGTCGAGTTCGATTGACCTCTTTACCGCATCTATGGCCAATGTAAATTACTTGCATGTTGGATTTTTGGATACTCTCAGGGTCAATTGGAATCATGACCATGTCCTGAACAGATCATGTTAGGAAGGATGTAGTTCTGAGTTCTTTGATTTAATTGGTGACAAAATGTTATTGTAATTGTTGGGCATTAAAACGTAACTTCCAACAACATCAAGAAGTCCAGAATCCAGTTGCAGAGGGAGGTGTTTAGTCCCAGGGTCCTTAGCATAGTGATGAGCTTTGAGGGCACTATGGTGTTGAACACTGACCTGTAGTCAATGAATTGCATTCTCATATAGGTGTTCCTTTTTTTCCAGGTGGGAAAGGGCAGTGTGGAGTGCAATAGAGATTGCATCATCTGTGGATCTGTTGGGGCGGTATGCAAATTGGAGTTGGTCTAAAGTTTCTGGGATAATGGTGTTGATGTGAGCCATGACCAGAATTTCAAAGCACTTCATGGCTACAGACGTGAGTAATTTAGGTAGGTTACCTTAGTGTTCTTGGGCACAGGGATTATTGTGATCTGCTTGAAACATGTTGGTAGTACAGACTCAGTCAGGGACAGGTTGAAAATGTCAGTGAAGACACTTGCCAGTTGGTCACCGCATGCTCTGAGTAGCACAATTCAATCATAGTCCTGTATTGATGCTTTGCCTGTTTGATGGTTCGTCGGAGGGCATAGCGGGATTTCTTATAAGCTTCCAGGTTAGAGTTCCACTCCTTGAAAGCGGCAGCTCTACCCTTTAGCTCAGTGTTGATGTTGCCTGTAATCCATATGGTCACTGTGGGGACGACGTCATCAATGCACTTATTGATGAAGCCAGTGTGATGTACTCCTCAATGCCATCGGAAGAATCCCGGAACATATTCCAGTCTGTGCTAGCAAAACAGTCCTGTAGCTTAGCATCTGCTTCATTTGACCACTTCTTATTGACCGAGTTACTGGTGCTTCCTGCTTTCATTTTTGCTTGTAAGCAGGAATCAGGAGGATAGAGTTATGGTCAGATTTGCCAAATGGAGGGTGAGGTAGAGCATTGTATGGGTCTCTGTGTGGAGTAAATGTGGTCCTGAGTTTTTTTCCCTCTGGTTGCACATTTAACATGCTGGTAGAAACGAGGTAAAACGGATTTAAGTTTCCCTGCATTAAAGTCCCCGGCCACTAGGAGCACCGCCTCTGGATGAGTGTTTTCCTATTTGCTTATGGCCATATACAGCGCATTGAGTATGGTCTTAGTTCCAACATTGGTTTGTGGTGGTAAATAGACAGCTACGAAGAATATAGATGAAAACTCTCATGGTAAATAGTGTGGTCTACAGCTTATCATGAGATTCTCGACCTCAGGCGAGCAAAACCTTGAGAGTTCCTTAGATTTCGTGCACAAGCTGTTGTTTATAAATACACATAGACCGCCACCCCTTGTTTTGTAGCACAATTGGTTACGGGACCGTAAATCGGCAGCCATCTCCTCCAGCGCCATTATTATCAATTTGATTGACGTCTGATGATTATGGAGGCCAGGTCATCTGATGCAGCACTCCATCATTCTCCTTGGTCAAATAGCCCTTACACAGCCTGAAGGTGTGTTTTGGGTCATTGTCCTATTGAAAAACAAATGATAGTCCTACTAAACACAAACCAGATGGGATGGCGTATCGCTGCAGAATGCTGTGGTAGACATGCTAGTTAAATGGGCCTTGAATTCTAAATAAATCACAGACAGTGTCACCAGCAAAGCACCCCCACACCATCTCACTTACTCCTACATGCTTTATGGTTGGAACCACACATGAGGAGATCATCCGTTCACCTACTCTGCGTCTCACAAAGACATGTCCATTGCTCATGTTTCTTGGCCCAAGCAAGTCTCTTCTTATTATTGGTGTCCTTTAGTAGTGGTTTCTTTGCAGAAATCATCCATGAAGGCCTGATTCATGCAGTCTCCTCTGAACAGTTGATGTTGGGATGTGTCTGTTACTTGAACTCTGTGAAGCAGTTATTTGGGGTGCAATCTGAGGTGCAGTTAACTCAAATTAATTTATCCTCCGCAGCAGAGATAACTCTGGGTCTTCCTTTCATGTGGCGGTCCTCATGAGAGCCAGTTTTTACAACTGCACTGCAAAGTTCTTGACATTTTTCTCATTGACTGACCTTCATATCTTAAAGTAATGACGGACTGTCGTTTCTCTTTGCTTATTTGAGTTGTTTTTACTATAATATGCACTTGGTCTTTTACCAAATAGGGCTGTCTTCTGTTTATCACACCTAGCTTGTCACAACACAACTGATTGGCTCAAACGCATTAAGAAGGAAAGAAATTACACAAATGAACAAGGCACATCGGTTAATTGAAATGCATTTCAGGTAACCTCCTCATGAAGCTGAGAGCGTGCCAAGAGTGTACAAAGCTGTCATCAAGCAAAGCGTGGCTACTTTGAAGAATCTCAAATATAAAATACGTTTTGATTTGTTTAACACTTTTCTAGTTACTACATGATTCCATATGTGTTATTTCATAGTTTTGAGGTCTTCACTATTATTCTACAATGTAGAAATAGTAAAAATAAAGAAATACGCTTGAATGGGTAGGTGTGTCCACATTTTTGATGGGTACTGTAAATGAGCTCTGTGCCCAATGACTTGATTTCTTCCCACTCCCCTTCCTCAACACCACCTCCATTCTCCACATCTCCCTCTACATCCCCCTTCCCTGTTTTCCCACTCCCCTTCCTCAACACCACCTCCATTCTCCACATCTCCCTCTACATCCCCCTTCCCTGTTTTCCCTGTGACCTTCCTCAACACCACCTCCATTCTCCACATCTCCCTCTACATCCCCCTTCCCTGTTTTCCCTGTGACCTTCCTCAACACCACCTCCATTCTCCACATCTCCCTCTACATCCCCCTTCCCTGTTTTCCCTGTGACCTTCCTCAACACCACCTCCATTCTCCACATCTCCCTCTACATCCCCCTTCCCTGTTTTCCCTCTGACAGTTTAGTCACTGCTGATCAACATTTCCACATCATTCATTTCTTATGTCACTTTATTGTAATTATGCACAATTAATTATACTTGATTCATTGTCCCCCCTACTGCCGTGTCGATCACTTAGCACGAGCAGAGTGACACAGGCAAAACTGTCTTTTACAACTCAGCGGCAGTGCCAGGGAGTGAACTCCCCAAAGATAAGCAGGGTATTGTAGTGCTCTGGCTCACACTTCCTCAGGGCAGGTGATAAAAACCAAGTAGAGATTACATTACGTTAATTCCTTTTTCAGAAGCCCTGACCCAGAATGAATTACAAGGTACATTTAGAGCATAGAAGAGGGAGAGATGACCATCAGGCCAAATACGAAATAATGAATTACTGGAACAGTCATTGTCAATACATAGTGGGCCGTTGGAATAAGGTTAACAGACAGAATCAAGAAGGTATACTGTACTGTGTAGTACAGTATGGTGCAAAGTGCAAAGACATCAATTAAATTGTGTTATATATTCTTTAGCGCAGACATCATGGCCTGCCTGTCAGTCTAAACATTGAAGTATGAACAAATAGCAGTCATTTGGAAATGCAAATCCTCATTTTGAAAGATAACAGTCAGAGAGTGTTCCCGCCCAGTCTAGGTGATATGGCAAATATGACTGTGCAAACACCCCCACGATACCTACAGGCACAAAATCAGCCTGACCACTACTACAGTGTCACCACGGGCTAATACAGTACACTCTGCCTGGCCGTTGCCCATTACTCCTTAGTTGATAGGTAAGGACTGAGAAAGGTGAGGGCTTTTCAGGTACTGCTACGATAACACTCTCGACTGCCTTATTGAACGACACACGAACATTTCCTTTCAAATGTCCCCTACACTGAGAATGGCGCTGCTGTTCAGCATGATGGGTGAGTAACTATACGTTCCTGTGCTATACTTTTTTTTGAAACAATAATGATGAAGTATTGTGTACCTACTGTATATATCTTGGCCTTACACATTGGAGTGCGACATATTTGAGATTAAAGGATCATGTTCAAGCAGAGGAAAATATTCATAAAAGTAAAAACAATATGTGTTTTTGTTTTTAACCGTCTTCTTTTTTTCTAGGATGTGGGCATTTAATCACAGTGACGGTTCCCGAGAAGTTTGTGAACGTGACAAACGGTGAAAGTGCTCTTCTCCAGTGCACGTTTGTTACCACCGTGCAGAACACCAGCGACATTATCATCCAGTGGAGTTTTGTTGCCAAAACCTCCAATGTGCCACAGCAGGTATGTAGGCTGACGCTACTATGTCCTATGTTGCCACATGGTCACAGTCCTCAATGTCACCTGGACCGTTTTACACACCTAGTGCGCCAAAGGATATTGTTCTGTTCATGGACAAGAGTGCCAAAGGCAATGTTATCGTACTTACATGGGATTTACAAAGACGTCTGAATTTGAAAATGTGTGATCAAACTGCTTTCGGGTGTACATGGGAGTTCAGGAGAGTCATTGCAGTTGATGGGCATGCTGTTGGATAGCATGACTTCCCACAAGGATCGATGATTTGATTTGTTTTATAAGTACAGTGTCATGCATCTTCTGGATGCCCACATGGGCATATCAGACACTGCATTTTCTGTGGCAAAATAAAATCATTATGTCTACATGTGCACACATACATATACAGTATATAAACATACGTTCATGCATCAGTGGAAAACTATTGAGAGAACAAATCAAAAACATTTCAAATATACAACTGATCTTGTCTTCCAAGCTGGAGATACAATTTGCAACCAGGAATACTTCTTTCCTCGATAACCATTCAAGTTTTTCTAATTCGGAACAGTTCCTGTTATCTTTGCAACATTTGATCAAACAGTACAGCTCTCAAATCATCACATAAAGTACAATAAATGAAGAAGTGCAGTTCATTCTGGACCTCCCCTCAATCACAAACAGTACATCGTCGCTCTCGATTGCTGTGCTTCCGTATTTTCATAAAAGCCAAGGCAGGTACCATTCAATATGGTGTTTGCTCTTGAGCTCCCATTTTGTGACACACCTTGGAACGACAAAAAAAAAGCACAGTCACCAGAGCACAAGTGGCTCCCTGCCCTCTTACCAGAGGCAGTGTTACAGTAGAGCAGAACCTCACACCTCAGAATCCTCACGTCACGCAGTCTCACTAACACTTGGGGTTGCTCCGACTTCCCTGCCGTATTGTAACTTGATTCTGTAGAATGAGTAGGTCTCTGAAATATCAGCACGAAATCTGTTGGTTGTCCCGTGGTTGTTTTTATGTAAGCTCTAAAACATTCTTGCTGTTACTTTCTAGGTGTATTACTCTCAGTCAGGAGAGGACGTTATTTCGAAACCGTATGAAGGCAGGTTGAATGCTCCCACCTATCCAGCTATTAGCAATGCCTCAATAACAATAAGCAACATGCAAGTGTCAGATGCAGGGGCCTACACCTGCGAAGTCCACAACTTCCCTGATGTCAATGGGAAGACTGAGGCCACTATCATTGTCAACATTCTTGGTAAGTTCTGTTTTACATTTGGTCAAATGCTTTGAAATGAGTCATGGTTTACTTCATAAATGAATACAATGATGTCACATTTAATAATTGAATTGAAGTCAATCTTCTTCCTATTTCAGTGTCACCACAACACACGAGCAGATCTATGAAATAGTTTCACTGTTTTTCCTAGTCTGAGTTTGGTGATCGTTGAATGTACATGCCTTCTGTGATTCCACTCATCCACAGAGTTACCAGGACAACCTTGCAGGCCTCAGTGTCCACAGTAGTTTCCATGGGAACTGGAGCAGACTAGTATCTTCATTGTCAGTGTCAGAAATTAGAACAGGAACACCGGAGTACAAGGCCGTCTTCCGACATGTCTCGTACTCCTCAGGAATAGACTGGAGAGACACATGACTTTTTCAGATGAAATGAATGATTCCCAGTTTGATAAAGCAGAGAGGTTGTAGTGAAGCATTATGGTGAAGGTAATACGCGGTATTCAGTCCTACCATGGAAATGATCTTGGCCTTTTTTGTTTCTCATGCTGTGTTGATATACACATTTGACTGTAACAATGGCTGCTCATCTTACCAATATATCATTGTCTTAATTGGTCATGTCTGTTGTATAAATTCATCATCTTAGTCACCGTAAACCCTGCCGGTATCATTGTGTACAGTACAATGCCACCTTTGTCACCATTGCAAAGCACAAGAAGCACTCAGGGCGATGACATCCAGCTTCACTAGAATGCTCATGTATGAATGTACCACTGTAACGACTCGTATCAATCAATCATCCAGTGTTCTGCATTCCAACGTCAACGGTACCTAGTACTAGACCAAATCCTGAGTGTTAAAAACCCCAAGTAGGACCAGAGCGCTGGCCTACAGTTGAATTTGTAGTTGACAGAGTGTTTTGCTGTGTATGGTGTATAACGTACAGATTCATCATTGATCGCTCATGAACTGCCCTTTTCTACCTGTATATATTGCATATGTTCTTTGTCTATGTTTGATCATATTTTTTTTATCTATGAATAGAGCCGCAACCAAAATGTCCCCACCAGAATAATAAAGTCATTATTTTAAATAGCTAGCTACTGGTCCAGGGCAAAGTGTTGACTTTTATGTCTAACTTGGCCATACCATTTGGGCACTTTCTCTGATTGCTGGTAGTTGGATCAACTGGGTCCAGCTTGCAGCATATTACGTAAGCTTAACTCTTGCTCTCTCTCTCTCTCTATTACATGGTCTGTAAGAGAGGCCATCTGTGCCCTTCTGTGCTGTCCATGGTGATGTGGAGTCTGGTCACCTGGTTACCCTCACCTGCCACAGTGAGCGGGGAAGCCCCACCCCCACCTATACCTGGATCAGAGTGGATCAGGACAAGACCAAGACACCTGTAATGGGGAACCCTGGTGAGTTGCCATACTGTAACACACATTCCCCATCACTCTGTTGTTCTCTGATTCATTAGAATGCTTTTGCTAGACTTGTGTTCTTTCTCTTTCTTTTCAGATCCGAATATAGGATCCTTGTATTTCCGAAACATATCCCAGTTTGAGTTTGGAGAGTATTGTTGCAGTGCCTCTAACGCTGTAGGATCTGCTACTTGCACCGTGGAGCTCAGCCATGGTATGGGTAATATATACGTATACTGTTGTTTCGACTTTTATTGATTGTGGCTATATAATCTTTAAACACACTGCTGTAACTAATCTTACCAATAACCCACCATTAACAGAGCTAGGTGATGGGGCCATTGCTGGTGCAGTCATTGGAGCACTTCTTGGAGCTGTCCTTATTACCCTTATTATCTGGTACATGACACACTCCATGAAGAAGCAGAAATACAAGACTTCAAAGGCAACAGAGATGCAGTGAGTGATTATGAGTTGTGCTGCACTTTTAACGCATTCACAGACAATACAATTCAAATGTGTGGTGCAGTGTTTTTACCGACAGTTTCCTTTCCCCCCGCCAGAGCCATCCCTAAGAGTTCGGCCACAGTGGCGTATGAAGGCGTCCCTACCAGGGAGAGTGGCCATCAAGCCTATGTGACCTCCGGAGGGGTTCCCATGGCAACAAACAGCCACGTCCATTCTGACGCTGACGGAGAGCGGGCCGAAGCTTAGGAGAGGCCTGACATGCTTCTGGGGTGACATCACTACTCTTTAAAAAAAATCTACCACTGAAGTTTGTGTTTTTGTATAATGTTTTTTTTTTAAGTCACAATTTAAGTAATGATTCATATTTGTTTTATGTGATATAAGGAATTCCAATTGTCTTGATTTCACACACCAAAAAAATACAAATCACTCTACACCCTGATTAATGTGGTAATCCACCCATTCCCTGACAAAATGTTTATTCCCATTTCATATACATTGTGACAAATCTAACCAATGCTCATCCATGCTTTCTGGAAGAAAAAAATACAAATTCAATTTTGCATAACTGAGTGTTTAATTACTAATGTGGATATACACATGGTCTGGAATGACATGGGGTAAATCCTGATATGTTTGGTCTGAAATGACTGTGATGACTCCCTGTGACCTTTCCAGGCAACCTGAGGAGAGCAACATGATAGTAGCACAGCCAATCAGAGGTGGCCTCTACCACTTGACCTTAAAACCTTGCTGCTGTCTCCAAGAAATACATTTCTAAGAATGAGCCCATGGAGAAAAATAATGGTGTAAAAGACTAGAATAGAGCTCCGTGTTAATGTTCTGTTAATCCTTCACCTTTTTCATTATCAGGAGAGAGAGAGAGAGAGAGAGAGAGCTGTGTGAGTCCATCTGATCCCACAGTCACGATTCAGATATGCATGAAAATAGAGGAGTGTGGACCATTAAGTCTCTGGTGCGTACAGATGGATACTCCAGAAAATTGGCCCGAACAGAAAGGAAAAACAATGTTGTCAAATATTATGCCACATACTGATTCAAAGACAGTGTTAATGACCAGTAGGGGGAGCTGAAAGGCCAGAACTGATGTAACTGCTAACAAAATCGCAGGAAAATTAACTGACATTAGAGCCAGATACATACACAGATAAGATACAAGTGCCCTTTCAGGGGGTAGTATATATACAGTGCGTTCAGAAACTATTCACACCCCTTAACTTTTTCCACATTTAGTTGTGTTACAGCCTGAATTTAAAATTGATTCAATTTAGATTGTTGTTAGGTCACTGGCCTACACACAATACCCCATAATGTCGAAGTGCAATGATGTTTTGGGGAATTTTTACAAATTAATACAAAATGAAAAGCTGAAATGTATTGAATCAATAAGTACTCAACCCCTTTGTCATGGCAAGCCTAAATAAGTTCAGGAGTAAAAATGTGCTTAACAAGTCACATAATAAGTTGCATGGACTTGCTCTGTGTGCAATAATAGAGTTTAAAACCATTTTTAATGACTGCCTTATCTCTGTACCCCACACATACAGATAATTGTAAGGTCCTTCAGTCGAGCAGTGAATTTCAAGCACAGATTCAACCACAAAGACCAAGGAGGTTTTCAAATGCTGAAAGGAAAGCATTGTTTGTGGCAAATCCAATACAACACATAATTGAGTACCATTGAGTACCACTTTCTAGATTTCTTCAAGCATAGTGGTGGCTGTATCATGTTATGGCAGGGATGCAACTTTCACTGGGGATGGGGGGACATGTCATTTTTGTCCCCCTCAGTTTTATCATCACTCCTCCGAGCATTGGGTAGGTGGTTTGGAGTGTTTATCCGACTGGATACAAAAAAAAAACATCTAAAAACCAAAGTTGCAGCGCTGTGATATGGGTATGCTTGTAATTGTTAAGGACTGGGGAGTTTTTCATGATAAAAAATAAACGTAATGGAGTTACGCACAGGCAGAATCCTAGAGGTAAACCTGGTTCAGTCTGCTTTCCACCAGACACTGGGAGATGAGTTCACCTTTCAGCAGGACAATAACCTAAAACACAAGGCCAAATCTACACTGGAGTTGCTTCCCAAGAAGACAGTGAATGTTCCTGAGAGGCCAAGGTAGTTTTGACATAAATCTACTTGGAAATCTATGGCAAGACCTGAGAATGGTTGTCTTGCGATGATAAACAACCATTTGACAGGGCTTGAAGAATTTTGAGGGGTGTGAATACTTATGTAAATTAGATATTTAATTTTCAATACATTTGCAGAAATGTCTAAAAACATGTTTTCACTTGTGGTATTGTGTCTTGATGGGTGAGAAAAATAATACATTTAATAAATGTTGAATTCAGGCTGTAACAACATATTAGTAAATACAAGTTTAAATTGAGGATAGTCTGATGGGTGAAAAGGTCAAGGGTTATGAATACTTTCTGAAGGCACTGTATGTTTTTTGTATACAGTTTTTGTCATCGTTCTGAACACAATAAATTGACTCTTCACATGGGATGACTTCACTGAACAACAAAAGAAAGGGAATATTGAATGATTCCCAATGATCCATCACATCTCCCAAAAACATTTTCAACATACATCTGTAAAATGATAGTCTAGAAACTAAAGCTTTGGTTGTCTTCCTCTCAACCTTCCATGTCTTCTCCTGGACCTCCTCAATGTCCACCTCTTGAACATCAGCCTCTGAGGCCTCATCTTCACTGTCACTTTCCAACCTTGTTGAGGATGGCTCGTTGTCAGGCTCAAAAAGCCTCAAATTTGCCTGGATGGCCACCAATTCTTTCACTCTTGTGTTGGTCAACCTGTTGCATGCTTTGGTGTGTGTGTTCCCAAACAAGGACCAGATGCGCTCTGAGGCGGCTGATGATGGTGGGATTTGGAGGATGAGGGAGGCAACAGGGGAAAGAGCCTCAGTTCTATGTTGGCACGACTGTCATATTGCATCTCCATCCCAACGCCCTTGCTTGGAAGTGTATTTCGCCAGACTGCCAAGAACCTTGCCCTCATCCAGGCCAAGGTGGGGAGACATGGTAGTGATGACACCATAGACCTCGTTGATCTCTGCACCAGACAGGATGCTCTTGCCAGCATACTTGGGGTCCAACATGCACGCTGCGGCGTGTATGGGCTTCAGGCAGAAGTCTTCACACGTTTTGACGTATTTCAGAACTGCAGTTTCCTCTGCTTGGAGCAACAGTGAAGTGGGCAGGGCAGTACAGATTTCTTCT
Organism: Oncorhynchus nerka; assembly: GCF_034236695.1. NCBI lineage: Eukaryota > Metazoa > Chordata > Actinopteri > Salmoniformes > Salmonidae > Oncorhynchus > Oncorhynchus nerka. The sequence goes on from NC_088405.1 coordinate 55,989,362, forward strand.
CTTACATCTGAAAGCAGAGTCTGAACATCAGACAGGATGGCATTGTCTCCCTCAATCCGTGCAATGAAGACTCCTATAGGTTTCAGGAGTTTCAAGCTGCTTACCACTCTCACCCAAAATACATCATCCAGGAGGATCCTCTTGATGGGGCTGTCCATATCGACAGACTGTGATATGGCCATTTCTTGGATAGACTCCTTCCTCTCCATGTCAAACATGATGACAACACCACGCCAACGGGTGTTGCTGGGCAGCATCAATGTGGTGCTCTTATTCTTCTCACCTTGCTTGGTGAGGTAGATTACTGCAATAACTTGATGACCCTTCACATATCTAACCATTTCCTTGGCTCTCTTGTAGAGTGTATTCATTGTTTTCAGTACCATGATGTCCTTGAGGAACAGACTCAATGCATGAGCAGCACAGCCAATGGGTGTGATGTGAGGGTAGGACTCCTCCACTGTAGACCAAGCAGCCTTCATGTTCGCAGCATTGTCTGTCACCAGTGCAAATACCTTATGTGGTCGAAGGTCATTGATGACTGCCTTCAGCACATCTACAATGTAGAGACATGTTTGTCTGTCATCTCTTGTGTCTGTGCTCTAGCAGAATACTGGGTTGAGATGATGTAGTTAATTATTCCTTGCCCACGAACATTCGACCACTCATCAGAGATGATTACAATACACTCTGCTTTCTCTATGATTTTCTTGACCTTCACTTGAACTCTGTTGAACTCTGCATCCAGCAAATTAGTAGATAAAGCATGTCTGGTTGGAGAGGTGTATGCTGGGTGAAGAACATTCAGAAATTTCTTCCAATACACATTGCCTGTGAGCATCAGAGGTGAACCAGTTGCATACACAGCTCGAGCAAGACATTCATCAGCATTTCTCAGACTACGTTCCTCCATTGAGTCAAAAAACTACTGATTCCAAGACGACCATGAGCTGTTGCTATCGTTAAGGTGTCTGATTCATCATTTTCACCTTGAATAGAAGTAGAGGGACTTTTGTCAGAGGCTGCTTGTTGTGAGCGCTGAGGGAACTTAATATACTTGGCCAGATGATTCTGCATCTTTGTTGCATTCTTCACATATGATTTGGCACAGTATTTGCAAATGTACACAGCTTTCCTTCTACATTACCTGCAGTGAAATGTCTCCACACATCTGTTAGTGCCCGTTGTCAATATCGTCGTATGAGTGAGACCAAGGCGCAGTGTGAGTAGAGTTCCACATAATTTTAATAAATCGAAACTCACTGAACAAAACAACAAACAACCAAACGAAACGTGACGCTACTGATGTGCACTAAGGCAACTATACATAGACAAGATCCCACAACACAAATTAGGAAAATGGCTACCTAAATATGATCCCCAATCAGAGACAACGATAAACATCTCTCTCTGATTGGGAACCATATCAGGCCAACATAGACATACAAAAACCCCTAGACATACAAAAACTAAAGTACCCACCCTAAGTCACACCCTGACCTAAACAAAATATATAGAAAAACAGAGATATCTAAGGACAGGGCGTAACACCCGTGGCATTTTCCTGTAAACGTTATAATTTTTTGGGAGAAAAAACAAATACAATTCCATGTACAGATAAATAGTTAAGCAGTTAGATTAAACAACTCCTTTGTAAGATGTATATTTTTAAATGAAACATGTATGGAAACAGGTGAATTAACACTCCTCAGTTAGCAGGCTCAAGCAAGCTAAAACCCACATGGTAGCATAAACTAACTAGCAGAAATGGTTAACAAGTTCTAAATTATTTATACACACTTTGCTGTAGGCTGCTATTTACTAGTTAACAAAAAAATTGTCATATATCCACCCCACCCAGTATTGTCATCAAAACCTACCAGAAAGAATGTAGTCCTTGGCTCAGACAGTGTAGTAGTGTGGGCTCAACAGCATCTCATTAGTGTGCAAGCTCTTGAGAATCAGCTGCACATGTGATGGAAGAATGCACTGTGCATGCAGAGGGTTGCAATTCCATTGAATTGCGGATAGTTTAACCAAAATATGCCACAAGACCTAGAATTGCCTTATGTGTATCCCACAAAAAAAAGGTTCACTGTTATAAGCTAACTTTTTTGATGAATTTATTAAGCAAACTTTCCATGAAACATTTTCGGAAAATTTACCGGAAAGTTTCCGACCCTTTGCAACTAGCCAACTACCTAGTTTAAATATCAGCAGTACTGCCACATCAGCATAATATTTTATTAACACTTGATAACACTAGATTAAATAGCATCATCAATACCTGGTCTGGTTGGCTAATAAACGCAGCAGAGAGAGGCAGAAAGACAGAGGTGCGTCTTCATCAACGACCCTCTGACTCAACTCCATGCCTTCTTCAGTCGGGAGTTGCATCATATGTCAGGGCAGCAGCAACACAGGCAGTCTAATACAAGCCACTTGCCAGCCAGTCATATATCATGATTTAGAAGATTATGAATGTTACATTATAAAATTATTATTTAAGAATTTAAGAACATCGAGGATAAATCACAATCAGTACAAAAAAAATAAAAAATCAAGCTAGCTAACTAGCAGGTTAACATCAATTATCAACAATGACAATCTGAAAGCCCACCCTCTTTCCCCTGTCAATCATGTCTTTAGGAGGCTTACAATTTGTAATGAGTGTATTGTACAAATAAATAGCCCTTTTCTTCAAAATAAAAATACATCGCTACAGAGGCAGTTGATATTTTAGGAATATCAAGATATGAATTATGAAAGTGTTTTTATTTTGAGCACCTGCACCCTGAAAGGTCTGTGCACTGCCTTGATTAAAAAGGATAAGAATCGGTTTGAAATGTCAGACAAAGGATCATTTACAAGCTATTATACGAACGACAAAAAAATATGTTTGTCAGCTATGGACATTGTTACTTCAGGTATTGTACGGCAAGGTCAACTCATCCAAATGCAATAAGCCTAAATACGCACCAAACAGTATTTATCCAAGATAAAGACTGGAAATGGCTTTGTTCTCTTTAATGAAAGGCTGCTGATCATCCACCAGTGACAGTGATATCATCAAAGTGAGCTTCTGGCTTTGAACAACAGGTATTTCACTCTTTCCTCTGCTTCTCTGTGATCAATCTATGCTGTTAGTCGAAGCCCAGCCTGTTTTTGTGCAGTAGGTGATAAAACGAAATAATTCAACCCATCATTTATTTGATAAATTACTGAATAACTGAGTGAATCCTGACAGTGATTGGATCAGACTACTTAAAAGTTTGATAATATACTGCCTCTTCTATACATACTACTCACATGCTTACTTAAATTGATCAGTACTCTATTATCATTTAATATACATTTAATACAAATGTCTTGAAAGCAAGAAAATAAAAGTCTCAGTGTTATGAGACAATCCCTCATGAACATCAAATGAAATTAACTTTGGTGAACTTAATCAGTACTTAACTTTTTCAACTGTAAAAGGCAAATATCCACATAAATAAACTTCAAGGCTCTCTATTGTGTGGAAATATACATTTACTGATCTCATGGCAGAAAAACATATTTTAAAAAGTGTACAAGACTGACAACATGGCCATTACAGCTTTTGTTAGTACTTCATCAAATTCATACGTTTTCAGACAGAGGTTGTGACAATAAACCTTTTTTGGGGACATATCCGTGGCATACCACGGCTTTCAGCCAATCAGCATCACCAGTCAGGGCTCGAACCACCTGGTTTATAATGCCCTTTTAACCATGACAACCATTAACCAAGGTCACCATAAGTGTGAGTTATATACTCAAATAACAGACTGTACAGATACTTATACAAACACCATTCTTACTGGACCAACAATTATATCTACAAAGGCCAGTAAGAACTTGATAACAAGAGTTCATATATATATATTAATCTTTCATAATGTACATTCAATAATACCCTTCTATACTTTATTTTATAGAGTCAATAGTATCAACAGGATTAACATGTATTGTACATTATACATAATTTCTCAGTTACTAATCTAAATAGATGTTTAACCCCATTGTGCAAAATGTTAAAAACTCCCTGCCTTAGATGGCTCTATATCTCTGTAAAAGATTGATTAATACTGATGCGTCTACTGTTGCGTCTACTGTTAACAGCACACATGGTCTTGAACTGCCCCTGCAGGGCACAGAGGATAGTCCTCCTATAGGTGCAAGACAGGAAGTAGTAGATTATGGGGTCCAGACAGCTGTTGAGGGAAGACAGGAGCAGAGTGAGCTCATTGAGGATGTGAAGAATCTGCTTACTCTCCAGGGCCTGAATCAGATCCATTTGGGCCAGCACGTAGGGCACTCGCACCAGGTGGTATGGCAGGAAGCACAGTGTGAAGATCACCGGCACCACAAAAGTCTTCCGGACCACCCTGCTCTTCTTCCGCTGGGCCTTGGGGTCCAGGTTCCCTAAGGACATGGTCCTCACCTTGGTGATTATGCTGGCGTAGAAGCAGAGGAAGAGGATGAAAGTGGCACAGAAGAAGGCCACCATGGTGAGGTTGGCCAGGCCCCCCAGAAGACCTTTATGGTGGAAGTGGAAGCAGATCTTGTCACAGGGTTGCTGCCTGTCATTCCTGAGGAAGAACAGAGACATGCCCAGGATCAGGCTTGCCCACACCGAGAAGGACGCCCGGTGGCTCCACCGCACCCTGTGGATTCTCAGGACCCACACAGGCTTGATGATCTTCAGGTAGCGATCCAGACTGATCAGGATGAGGAACAGGATGCTGGCATACATGTTGACGTAGAAGAAGATGCCCAGCACCTTGCAGATGTAGAAGGGGCCCTGGCTGTTGTGGTAATAGACCCGCATAGGCAGACACAGCACCAACAGGAAGTCCGCTATGGCCAGGTGTCTCAGGTACACAGCCATAGATGAGTCGGAGTGCTTCTTCAGGAAGAACACAAAAATGGTCATGGTGTTGCTGACCAGGCCGAAGAAGCAGATTATTGAGTAGAGAATGGGTAAGGCAGGAGACAGGATGCCGTCATGGATCTCACAGTTGCCGTTTACATCAACCCCACTGGTGTTAACTCCTAGTTCCATCATCGTCCCACTAACGGTGGTATTCGATCTAGTCCCAAAGGCCGAGACACAAGCTGAATCACACGGACGACACATGCTGATCAATCAACCAAAGAAAGGCAAAAGTTGAATTAAAACCCATATATTTCAAAGACAGTGTTTTATAAACACCATGCATACAATTTTTTTCTTTCAATGTAAGAAAAAGTATAATCAAATTAAACAAACAAACTGTATGACAGTTGCAATATTTGTTATATTATACTGTGTTGATTGAAGTCTGAATAAACTATCAAGCCATGTTATTACAACCAGAAAACAAGAACTTACATGGGTAGCTGCTCTGCCCTCCGCTCCACTCAGTCTCAGACTGAAATGAATGAGTTCCTGTGCATGAGCAGTGCTTTTGACAGAACCCTGTCCCATCAAGGAAATACTGAGATGTGACGTGAGTCAACCATCAAATCATCCCTGTTAAGACAGCTGATGTTGCTTCCTCAATCGCAAAGCTTTCAGCGAAGGGAAAATGAGACAGACAGTTCTGAGGGCCCTGTCACGACGTTGATCTCTAGATAGATGAGGAGGATTAATATTTGAAAGAAAAACAAACATTGTCTTGACTTCATTGTTTTGGGGACTATATGAGGTTATGATGTACTGCTCCTAGGTCTATGGAGTACAAACAGGCGTTGTGAAGACAATAAATATTGTAATTCGATTACAGATACTTTTGGAAAAATAGATGATTACTTCTTGCATTACTTTTAATTTGCCCACGCCATTAGGGTACTGGGAAAAGATTCAAAGTTCAGTCTTGAATTTGATACGGAAAGGGAAACGTCACAAAATTAAAATGACCACACTCCAGCAACCCAAAGGTCTTGGGGGGGGGGGGGGGGGGGGTCTAGGTTTACTCAACTTCAGGTTATTGTAACGATCCTCTTCATCTGATGAGGAGTAGTCAAACATAATGAATGATGAAGGTTTATTGTCCTTTCATGACCAAAAAAGATGTATAATTTATCTGGTTCGTCATTTAAAAACAACTTGCAGTTAACTGCTATGTGCACTTATGGAGTCCTATGGAGACAACCACTCCCATTCCATCCACTCTCTGAGTTTTTAGTTAGCAAGAAAACAAGTGGAGGTTTTGTATTAAATCTACAGGGCATTAGGAAAATATTCAGACCTTCACTTTTTCCACATTTTGTTACATTATAGCCTTGTTCTAAAATTGATTCAATCGTTTTTTTCTCTCGTCAATACAATACCCTATAACGACAAAGCAAAAACAGGTTTTAGATAATATTGCAAATTAATCACAAATAAAAAAACATTTATATAAGTATTCAGACCCTTTACTTAGTACTTTGTTGAAGCACCTTTGGCAGCGATTACAGCCTAGTGTCTTCTTGGGTATGACACTACAAGCTTGAGAGTTTCTCACATTCTTCTCTGCAGTTCCTCTCAAGCTTTGTCAGGCTGGATGGGGAGCGTCGCTGCACAGTCATTTTCAGGTCTCTCTAGAGATGTTTGATCGGGTTCAAGTACAGATTCTGGCTGGGCCACTCAAGAACATTCAGAGACTTGTCCCGAAGCCACTCCTGCGTTGTCTTGGCTGTGTGCTTAAGGTCATTGTCCTGTTGGAAGGTGAACCTTCACCCCAGTCTGAGGTCCTGAGAGCTCTGGAGCAGGTTTTCATCAAAGATCTCTCTGTACTTTGCTCCGTTCATCTTTCTCTCGATCCTGACTAGTTTCCCAGTCCCTGCCGTTGAAAAACATCCCCACAGCATGATGCTGCCACCACCATATTTTACGAAGGGATGGTGTCAGGTTTCCTCCAGATGTGATACTTGGCATTCAGGCCAAAGAGTTCAATTTGGTTTCATCAGACCAGAGATTCTTGTTTCTCATGGTGCTCTATAGATGGTGGTCCTTCTGGAAGGTTCTTCCATCTTCACAGAGGAACTCTGGAGCACTGTCAGAGTGACTATCAGGTTCTTGCTCACCTCCCTCACCAAGGCCCTTCTCCCCGAATGCTCAGTTTGGCCTGGCAGCCAGCTCTAGGAAGAGTCTTGGTGGTTCCAAACTTCTTCCATATAAGAATGATGGAGGTCACTGTGTTCTTGGGAACCTTCAATGCTCCAGAAATGTTTTGGTACCCTTCCCAGATCTGTGCCTCGACACAATCCTATTTAGGAGCTCTACGGACAATTACTTTGACCTCATGGCTTGGTTTTTGCTCTGACATGCACTGTCAACTGGGGGGCCTTATATTCATATTTTATTTAAGGCAGTCTGAATACTTTCCGAATGCACTGTATATCATTAGAAACTAATCTATGACTATTTAGTGTCTTGCTACAGGATGTAGCAGCAGGATGTGTTCAGATAGTCTCACTTCCTGTCAAGAAAAAACCTCAGACCCCTCACCACACTAACCTTACAGAAAATATATAGGGCACTCTTTTCACATGACCCAATTATCTGTTTCATCAGGAAAAACTTTTTGAAAAACTCTTGGCCCTACAGTGACCATCCTGGAAAAAAAGCTTGTTTTATAAGGAGGATGGGATCCACCCAAATCATTTGAGTTCCTGGATCCTTTCACAGCAGTACAAGGCTGCGTTGAGACAATTACTTATCAATGACCCAAGCCCAGCTCAGTTAATCCTTACCAACGTGTCGCTGTGTTCTCATAATGCTGAATAGGACGTCGGTGTGCGGAGCCGAGAGGGTCGTCAGCTAATGACCCCAGAACACACCTGGGCTCGGGTGTGTCCCAGGATAAATACACCTCTTCCCCATTCATTGAGGAGACTCTCTCCATGCAGACACACTGAAAGATTTTGGTTGTGACCTTTTTGTGTCTGTTTTGTTTGTTTGCGTTGGCACCGTTCAACACCCCTCATTATCACATTTATGCACGCAACCACTCACTTACACTACTGATTACTGACTACAGACACACACCATTGTTATTTGTATTTAGTTTACTTCAGTTTATAAATATATTATGTTGTTCCTTATCTCCACGTTGTCTCCCTTTTTGTTACGAACTTCGAGCCGGTTCGTGACACAGGTCAGAGAGTCAACAACCTGTGTGGGGGGCTTGATTCTGCTGACGGTACATTACTGTATTAACTGGTTCGTGACACAGGTCAGAGAGTCAACAACCTGTGTGGGGGGCTTGATTCTGCTGACGGTACATTACTGTATTAGCTGGTTCGTGACACAGGTCAGAGAGTCAACAACCTGTGTGGGGGGCTTGATTCTGCTGACGGTACATTACTGTATTAGCTGGTTCGTGACACAGGTCAGAGAGTCAACAACCTGTGTGGGGGGCTTGATTCTGCTGACGGTACATTACTGTATTAGCTGGTTCATTACACAGGTCAGAGAGTCAACAACCTGTGTGGGGGGCTTGATTCTGCTGACGGTACATTACTGTATTGGCTGGTTCGTGACACAGGTCAGAGAGTCAACAACCTGTGTGGGGGGCTTGATTCTGCTGACGGTACATTACTGTATTGGCTGGTTCGTGACACAGGTCAGAGAGTCAACAATCTGTGTGGGGGGCTTGATTCTGCTGACGGTGCATTACTGTATTAGCTGGTTTGTGACACACATATTTCCAGTTAAAGAGGATGTTAAATGGAAGAATTCAGCATTTCTGTATTTCAGCACTTTTGTAGTAATGCAGCTTGAACTTTATACTGAATTATCAAACCACATTGAAAAACAAACTTATAGAACAGGAAATTATATGCTTTAGCAGCCTGCAAAAGCACACTTTCACAACCCACATGCTAAAACTCCAAGCCACCTATCGCAGAATTAAGTAATCAGATAAGTCTATGTTATCAAGGGTGCATTGCAACTTTGCTTCTCAGTTCATTCAGAAGAGGTGAAGCCACCTCATATATCAAGGTGTTTTAAGAAATGTTTCTCTGCACATTCGTCTTCTGAAATTCTGGATGCATTGGCATCGGGAGGCATTTATCATTTGTAATCTGAGACAATGGAGCAAGCTGCATCTGTGCTGGTGTGTAGTCTACTGTAGCATCCATGTGGACTGTGGCTGAGGATTCAACCTGTTCACAGCTCAAGCTACACACCAAAGCACAGCACTGATACACCCACAGCGGATGGCAGTGGGATTGTTTGTGATACCAAATCAATACACCACCCCATTAACTAATTTAACTGTCTGTTTATTGTCTACCTTTATTACCACCCTCCTGTGTCAATCTTTGGTACCTGTAGTGTTTTGTCTGGTCACATTGTCAGGGAAACTCTTCATCCTATTTAAAGCTGTTCAAGGTAGCCCTCCTTCAATTCTTTACAAAGTATGACATGCACATGTCAACAATCTGCAACACTTTTTGGTTTCACAAACATTAAAAGGAACAGTAAATGTCTGAGGTGGGCCTGGTTTCATGTAGCAGTGCATGCAGCTGTGCAAACACGCCATCCGGAGAAAACAGAACTTCAGGTTATTGTGGCCACAGAGCATAGCTGTATTAGTCAGGCCGAGAGTGACATGTCTTTATCTCATATCTCACACAGATGTTGTCAAACATGAAGCAGAATACATCCACTGAATTTAATGTACACTGTAAAAAAGAAAGTGCTTTGTTACACAAACTAGTGGCAAATGAGCTGCCACCACCTTAAAGGAGACGAAACCTTAACTTGGCTGGAGTATTGAAACACATTGTTGTGAGGGTATTGGGACAGATTTAAGGTGTTCTGAAACATTAATCTTGAGGTGTTCTGAAACATGACATGGTGTGTTGTAACACCATAATTTGCAAATAAATTCCTAAAATATCCTACAATGTGATTTTCTGGATTTTATTTTCTCATTTTCTGTCATAGTTGAAGTGTACCTATGATGAAAGTTACAGGCCTCTCTCATCTTTTTAAGTGGGAGAACTTGCACAATTGGTGGCTGACTAACAACTTTTTTGCCCCACTGTAAGTTTCAGTGTCATAACCCCTTGCCAGAGACTGGAAGCCCTAACCCGGAAATGCTTGGAAACACTATTAGTCCTGTGTAGCCGAATTGGATCCCTACTCCTTTGGTGTGGTTTCCTCTCTAAATCTCATAAACACCATGATTGTATTTCAAATCCTGTTTCGCGCCGAATTAGATCCCTTATGGAGTTTCCAAAAAACTGTAAATGGGAGTTTCCTCTTATTGTATGTTCCCTGCCCTTACAGTATATGGTGTGTTTATAAACTCATTGGTAATTCCAAAAGGTCAAATGTACAGTGTTATGCTCAAAGGACAAGAGAAAAAAATATGTGTGAAAATACAAATTATTACATTTGTCCGGGATAATGAGTACAAAATTACTTTTCAATATTTTATTGCAAATTCCAAAACATTAAAAAGAAGTCAAACATTTGTATATTGATAAAGACAGTTCAAAGCTCTGTAAGGTATTTATCATCAGAAACGTGACATTTTACACACTCATGGAAAAGAATACAGGCAATGACTGCTAATGTTAGCAGTAGCACTCATACAAAACCTCAGCCCATGGCTAAATGTGATCCACCAGTCATCCATTATGCTAATGTCCTGACCTGAGTCTTTATTTTCAGATGATGGTACATGGCATGGAAGATTGTTCATATTAATATAAATCACAGTACAGTTGAGTTAGATGATATGATTGACCATTGACATTAGCCTGTGATCCTGGTCGGCTTTGGTTAGGATTGGCCAGCAGGGGGGGGGTAAACGTAGTATGTATGTATGTATGTATGTATGTATGTATGTATGTATGATTTTCTACAGGGAGAGAGAAATAGCCAATAATCTCAAACAATAATGATACTACATAAATGCATAATTTGGTTATCAAATGTCAGAGCTGCCAATTCTCACACATAGGCAATAAGACACACGCATTTGACACTCTTCTCACACTGACACACCACACCTCATGTCTCACGCATCAAAAAGTACTGGTTTTATTTTTAAAGTACTGGTTTTCTTTTTTTAATTAATCCAGTGTGTTAACTTTTCAACCGCGCCCAAATCGTTTTGAAATCCTAGTATCTGCACCAGAAATGTAAAGGAAAAATCCATCCAAAACCACTAATTCCTTTCAATTACAGTGTTAAATAACACTAATATGTGGGAACAATATTTTTTGAACAAATGTTTCATTTTGACGTTATCATAAGTTTGGTAGCAACATGGAAAATCATTGTGGAAATCGTTGCAGCTCAAGTCAACTACAAAATACACATTGCAATGCTCTCTCTATGGGCTGGCTGGCTATGTAGCTAGCTAGACAACGTAACTACACACTAATACCAAAGACCCAATTTATATGGACCCGGACTTAACTTTCATTGTTAATTTGTTTATCTTTCATGGAAGATTCTTTATCCATAAAAGGAAATGGGCAGAGAACTCTTCACATTATTTAAGATATAATTTAAATATGAATTTGAAATGATCAGTGAATGTAAAAACAAAAAGCAATATGCACCATAAAAGTATTTAACAAATTGAACATTTATCTTGATATGTAATACCCCTGTCTGTTAAGTTTATGTACTCTTGTTTGTATATTTCTTTTTTTGTGTGTGTTTGTTGTGTTCATAGTAAAAAATAAATAATACAAATTTAAAATAATACCAAAGACAATATCAACAAGTAAAGTAGCTAGTTAGCTGTTCAAACATCCTGCAATATCAATTTAGGCGTCTCACCATGTTCAACCTGTATATGCCTCGGAGTGAGAAAGTCTTACATCACAAAGGCAGGGTAGCCTAGTGGTTAGAGCATTGGACTAGTAACTGGAAGGTGGCAAGTTCAAACCCCCGAGCTGACAAGGTACAAATCTGTCGTTCTGCCCCTGAACAGGCAGTTAACCCACTGTCCCTAGGCCGTCATTGAAAATAAGAATGTGTTCTTAACTGACTTGCCTAGTTAAATAAAGGTAAAATATATATTGATGTGCCTCAGAGTGAGAAAGTCTTACATTCACAAAGGCATAAATATATATTGTAACGACCCTGGCTTTATAAGCTTGAAAATGTATAAACCCAGGGTCGTTACAATATATATACTTCAGGCAATGGGAAACGTTGCCCGCGCGGAGCATTCTGGGCGATTCTGAGACAAGGAGCGGTCCCTCAAGGAATGAATGGGAGTCTATTGGGCGCTAGCTCAAAACCCAAGATTAGCACGAATTTCGTCAAGTACAAGATTACAAGACACATTTTCCGAGATGTGAGATTAATTTGCATTGTTAACAACTTGAATTAACTTGCTCTTTGTAATATCGTATTGCTTTGAAATCTCAAAATTACGTACTTTCTAGAAAAGAGGCACGTTTCTCGACATAGACACTGATTTTGAGAAGGGATTGCGTGACGCCGCGTGACGCCGCATGACAACGTGAACGCGTTTGGTCGACAGTCTACTGGGTGTAGCGTTACACAATCCTTCATTGGTTTCATATCTCCTTTCTAATATCAATTCAAGGGGCTTTATTGGCATGGGAAACTCACACACACTTCAAAACATGAAATGACACAGGGATAGAAAATCCCTCCGAGATGCACAAAACCAATATAACATGAAAAATGGGTGAACCTTTCCTTTAAAATCACGAGTGGAACCTCTATCATTATTGTCCTGTTTTGCCACTGCACTGTGAACCGCGGCACATATGATTGGTCAAGTTATATGTAAGGGCTCATGGGGATTGGATGCATGTTTTAAAGAAACGCCCCTCGCGATTAGAGTGGCGTTTAATGGAGACAATGAAAACGTTCTCTGCTGAGTTTATAAAACTGCAAAAAGAGCAGCACGCTAGTGCTGTTTTATGTACAATGTTGTCAACAAAATGAGGTTGCTGTAACTTCCGTTCCTATTGTAGAATGCAGCCTTTTGACAGCATGTACTAAAGTCGATTTAATACACATTTAGTCACCTCGTTTCGAGATGGGCTTTTAGACTGTGACAATGAAAAGGCAGCAAACAGACCTACAGTATGTTTTAGCTGGGACGTTTTGCAGGGTGACCTGATTTGTAACTATGAACATAATTACGTCCAACAGATTGTGATGTGAACCCAAGTGTATGTTTGATTCTAGAGGTTGGCAAATAAATAGACAAATATTTTGTTTAGGATGTAGTCTAGTCGTCAGGATATTTTATTATCTATTTACTTTATTTACCTGATCAGTTGGACAATTCTCATTCTTAACATTGGGTTAAAATATAGGGTAATTATTATTCCCTACATTTATTTTATTATTTCGCTTCTTCACAATTTTGACAGTGTAATTCCATATTTGAAATATGATATGCCTACTTGTGTCTTTGAAAATGAATCATATGAAGCTATGCATTTTTCAAATAAGCATTGGATAAAATGCTCCAGGACTCAAATATTATATTTGACATTTTAGTATTGTGCACATGCTAGGCAGAGATGGTAGGGGGACACAACTCATAAATGCATCATATTTTGTCTACGTAGAGTAAGATGGCAAGGATCTTCAACTGGTAGGCGTAAACCACCAGAATGATTGATATTCATTTGATTTTTCTTGAAGTTTGGGTGATTTTGAGAAATTAATTGTTATAAGAAGAACATTTTCAAACACTCAGCACTTGGGAAACAGATCAGAGCAGGCCAACCCTCCTGGAGAGCAGGGTTTTCTTCCATCCTTACTGTAGTGGTGCCACTCCCTGGCACGTGTTGCCTACAAATTTCCACCCGAGATTCTGAAAAAAGTATCAAATCACCCCCCAAAATATGAAAAAAATGATATTAGCATACTTGATTTTTTGGGGGGATGAAATTTCAAGTGACAAAGTCAACATATTTTGAGTGTTAATTTAATGTTCAAAGTATCCTAAATACACCTGACCTGTGGTTTTAATTTTCCAACCTGCTCATTGGCCTAAGCCATATCAAAATACATAGAATTGCAGGAAATAAGCTTTAAAATAGTAAAAAAACGTCCCTGCAGTACAGTTGACAACCATTGCTATAAATGCTAAAATAAATCAATTCTTACTGAAGCATACATTGCATTCGGAAAGTATTCAGACCCCGAGACATTTTTCACATTTTGTTACGTTACAGCCTTATTCTAAAATGTATTACATATATTTTTCCCTCCTCAATCTACACACAATACCCCATAATGACAAAGCAAAAACATGTTTTTAGAAATTTGAAAATACATAACAGAAATACGTATTTACATAAATATTCAGACCCTTTGCTATGAGACTTGAAATTGAGCTCAGATTGAGATGTTTCTACAACTTGATTGGAGTCCACCTGTGGTAAATTCAATTGATTCGACATGATTTGCAAAGGCACACATCTGTCTATATAAGGTCCCACAGTTGTCCATAGAGCTCTGAGACAGGATTGTGTTGAGGCGGAGATCTTGGGAAGGGTACCAAAAAATGTCTGCAGCATTGAAGGTCCCCAAGAACACAGTGGCCTCCATCACTCTTAAATAGAAGAAGTTTGGAACCACCAAGACTCTTCCTAGAGCTGTCAGCCTGGCCAAACTGAGCAATCGGGGGAGAAGAGCCTTGGTCAGGGAGGTGACCAAGAACCCGATGGTCACTCTGACAGAGCTCCAGAGTTCCTCTGTGGAAATGGGAAAACCTTCCAGAAGGAAAACCATCTCTGCAGTACTCCACCAATCAGGCCTTTATGGTAGAGTGGTCAGATGAAAGCCACTCCTCAGTAAAAGGCACATGACAGCCCGCTTGGAGTTTGCCAAAAGGCACCTAAAGGACTCTGACTATGAGAAACAAGAATCCCTGGTCTGATGAAACCAAGATTGAACTCTTTGGCCTAAATGCCAAGCGTCACATCTGGAGGAAACCTTGCACCATCCCTACGGTGAAGCATGGTGGTGGCTGCATCATGCTGTGGGGCTGTTTTTCAGTTGCAGGGACTGGGAGACTAGTCAGGATCGAGGGAAATATGAACAGAGCAAAGTTCAGAGAGATCCTTGATGAAAACCTGCTCCAGAGCACTCAAGACCTCAAATTGGAGCAAAGGTTCACCTTCCAACAGGACACTGACCCTAAGCATACAGCCAAGACAACGCAGGAGTGGCTTCAGGACAAGTCTCTGAATGTCCTTGAGTGGCCCAGCCAGAGCCCGGACTTGAACCCAATCGAACAGAGACCTGAAAATAGCTGTGCAGCGACGCTCCCCATCCAACCTGACAGAGCTTGAGAGGATCTGTAGAGAAGAATGGGAGAAACTCACCAAGTACAGGTGTGCCAAGCTTGTAGAGTTATATCCAAGAAGACTTAAGGCTGTAATTGCTGGCAAAGTTGCTTCAACAAAGTACTGAGTAAAGGGTCTGAATATGTGATATTTTAGCAAAAACAAATATAGATTTAACTGTTTTTTCTTTGTCATTATGGGGTATTTTGTGTAGATTGATGAAAAAATAAAAATAAAAATATTATTTTAGAATAAGGCTGTAACATAACATTTGGAAAAAGTCAGGGGTCTGAATACTTTCAGAATGCACTGTATTTCACTTGTATATCACTTGAACTGGTACAGATATCCTACTCACGCCACTCCTCTCAGGATCCCGCCTCCTTGACCCATCTTTCTTCACTGTCTCAGCATATGACAACTTCTGCACTACACTAACCATGGAAACCTCAACCTGCCTCTCTCGCAATGGACATTTCTGATCCCCAGCCCCATGGGCACCCCTACAATTAACACATACCACTACTTTCCCCAAAGATACACATTGCTTTGTATTCTGCACTTCTGCACACCTAGGAACCTCCCCCTACACACTGCTGCCACATGCTTGACACCTGTAACAACGTAATGTATTCGGCACAAAAGAACAGACAACGACTCTTCTGTTTCACCACTCACGCCAACCTGTCTGTCACACCAAATGACGAGCATCACAAACACCGGGAATTTTCCTTCAGTTGGTCAACTTTCACATTTACCGTTACCCCCATAATCACTCCTTCAATGGCACCCTTTTCTTGAGAGCAAAACAAGTCACATCTTTTGTCCCCATTCCTTTAACGCAGAGAGCCTGCTCCCTCTAACCAGCAGAAACACAAACAATTATCACAAGACCACTTCTGGTTACCTTCACCGATTCCACAGCACCCAACTCTGTTTTCATCCGCCCTGAAACCACAAATGGATCAGCCAAAGGCAAAGGTCCACTTTTTACAAAAATGTCACTCCTTGTAACGGATTTCCTCCTCTTCGTCTGAAGAGGTGTAGCAAGGATCGGACCAATACGCAGCGTGGTAAGTGTCCATGTTTTAATAGAAAAGACTGAACATGACACAAATACAAAATAACAAAGTGAAATGGAAATGAAACAGTCCCATGTGGCACAAACACTGACACAGGAAACAATCACCCACAAAATACCCAAAGAATATGGCTGCCTAAATATGGTTCCCAATCAGAGACAACGATAAACACCTGCCTCTAATTGAGAACCAATCTAGGCAACCATAGACCTACATAAACACCTAGATGGAAACAACCCCATAAATCTACAAAAAACCCTAGATAGTACAAACACCCTAGACGAGACAAAAACACACATTTCACCCATGTCACACCCTGACCTAACCAAAATAATAAAGAAAACAAAGAATACTAAGGTCAGGGCGTGACACTCCTACCATCACAGACTCATCTTTATCCTGACCCTCGGTGCGAGCCTCGGGCTCCGATAATTTCACCACACCATTCTTCTTTAACAAACCATCTCTTTTCCCACAATTTTTAACCGATTCCAGCTCACCCTCTTCCTCCCTCTCTCTTCAACCTCCTCTTTCTCCCCTTTTCCCTTCATTCCTCCTCTGTATTCCAAGTATCCTTATGATAATACTGCAGTTCTCCTGACATACGTCTTGTTCTTACCCTGTCAAGGGACACCATTTTTCCATCAGGCGTCCAGCCACTTCCGTCCAGGAGAGGTGCCTGTTTTTTTTATTTTTACAATTGACCATAGAGTTTGCAAGAGGCAGGCACACCTGCCCATGAATGCCCCTTCTCCACCACTATGCCTCAGACTGGGGGAATTCAGAAAAGTACACAAGCACAATGTTTGAGGTTCACATTTTGCCTTTAATCTAAACATTTGTCTTCTGATATGAAGGTATGAAAAAATAAATGCGGAATTTCACACAAAAAAACATTCTCCCTAGGCCCTGTTCAGACCTGAGGTAAGTTGATTTAACGTGGAATTTAAAAAATAATGACTGTAGTAAATGTTATCTTGAGTCCATATTAAGTCATGTTTGAATCTAGCCCCATTTGATCAGTGTAACAAGGGTAGATTATTCATGAAGACTGGCTGAGTGGACTAAGTCAGTGTTTTAACAAGCAAGAATCCTGAGTTCACATCCATGTTCTCACGTGAATACCAGTGATGACAGTGCACTTTATACATGTGACCTCATTTTACCTTTGCTATAACTTACATAGCCCTAAATTATTTACAATCGAAAGTTGCCTGGCAACTTTAGCCTATAATTAGTGCCTAGCAAAAGTACTCAATTCTTCAAAATATTGACTGAAAATTCAATCAATATTTTAATCAATCAATATTTATGCTATAAACCATTTGCAATTTAAAAATATTTGAGAGAATGCCAAGAGTGTGTAAAGCTGTCATCAAGGCAAAGGGTGGCTACTTTGAAGAATTTCAAATATAAAATGTATTTTCATTTGTTGAACATTTTTTTGGTTACTACATGATTCCATATGTGTTATTTCATAGTTTTCTACAATGTAGAACATAGTACAAATAAAGAAAAACCCTGGAATGAGTAGGTGTGTCCAAACTTTTGACTGGTACCTTACATTGGGTTTACATTCAAATGCCCTCCAAACACCAGATTTCAGTTTAGGTGCACTACTTTTCATCGTTTTACTACATAATGATGGTGTTTTGAGTTGTTCTATTTTAACAGTGTAGAAGTGCTGCTTTCATATATGAATTGGGAACTAGTTACATAGCCTACATATAACAGATACATTCGGAAAGCAAATGATGTCAAACAAATGATTCAACATTCATATTAATGCTCATACTACCAACATATTTTACATACATGGATTACCAACTGGGGTCATTTTGACGCCAAGAAGAAACCATTGTAAAAAAACAACAGCATAGCAAAATATTAACTTAATTCTTATCAAAATGTCATTAGACATGTAAACAATGTTACATATGAAAAAAAGTTGATTTGCATATCTGCTGTCAAACTAAAATGTCAATCTTTGCCTTAAATATGTGCAGCATTTTTTTCCGAAGTACAATGCACACTGGTAATAAAAAGCTGATTTACAATCATTTGATTGTAGTATGACTTCGTTTTTAGAATTTTGAAGTAAATATGAATTTTGTCTTATTTATGTGGTAAAAATTAATGCCATTTATAGGGCCGGTACACCATCATTAGCATTTCTGCTCCAGAAATAATGAGAGTGGTAAGTGCTTATTGCAGGAGGCTTCAAAAAGCATGCCCAAAAGTCATTTCAAATGACATATTATAGCAACCCAAATACAATAACAAGTTGCACATACAAAATACTGGAGGATATTTCAGGAATTCTGGCATTCATATAACATTTTCCGCAGAATAACTACATAGCACCATGTGTACATTCAGAGGGCAGCTGCTGGTTTATCTATTACAGTTGTACCAAGTATGTATACCACCGACAGACTTTTATGAGCTTTTTTGACCTCAACACAGCACATATCTATGGTAATTTTGATTTTGTACACGGCCATACCTAGTTATAACAAGTTATAACCATAGGTGAGTACAGGTGCTCCATTTCTGCAGGATATCTGTCGATCGAACAGGCCCCCCTCCACCCTCTGAGGATATGTATAACTTAATATATATAATATATATATATATATTAATATATAATATAACATAATATTATGTCTCCAGAGAAACCTCGATTCAAATGAATACTTTTTTACATTTGCCCTAGAATAATTACTCTTTGGAAGTACATACCAATACAGCTCTCTGTGTATATTCAGAGTGAATCTAATGTCTGTATTGCAGTTATAAGAATGTATACCACTGGCAGATTGTTATACGCACAAAAATAAGGTAATTTTGTGTTTTGTCCATCATAAGATACATGGTATAGAAAAGTACAATCTTAGGCGAATACATGGGAAGCTATGTCTCTGCAGATGATTCGTCTCTATCTGGTCAAAATCACTGATACAGGTCCCTGTCCACCCTCTGGTGGTATGGACAACTTGTTATTATGTCTCCAGAGAAACTTCGATTCAAATAAAGGTCCTATCTATCAAATTACTATAGGCAGAATTGGGTGTTTTTGGCTGGGTGTTCTTCATAGTCCATAATGATACAGAAACATCAAATCATTATTTAGATTTGTTTTGAACAAGTTGAGTGACAATGTCAATTGGAATAATTTAATAAAACAGCTTTGGGCTATGATTTAAAAGAAATATGCCTCTTCAGTTGGCAGGATGAGGGAAGAAACCCACTGGTCACACACTGGTTGAATCAACGTTGTTTCCACGTAATTTCAATAAAACTACGTTGAACCAACGTGGAATAGACGTTGAATTGACGTTTGTGCCCAGTGTGAAAGGGCTTATAAGAGTTTGGGTTTTGGAGTAGCCTATATATGAACTTTAAGTTTTTTTTTTTTTTTTAACAAATCAACTCAAAACAAACCAATAAAAATGTTACAGTTCGACACTCAATTATATTTTGATAAGACAGAAGACATTTCTTTGATATTGGATTTTGTCCAAACAAAAGTGGCCTTTTATGTGACGGTGCCTGTGGCCCTGGCCGTGGGTGCAGTAACACAATTCAACCACAGGATGGCAGACACGCATTAATATGATATGAAATGATGTGTTTGACAGGGCTTTTCTCCAGGCTTACTTTGGTAGACATGAAATTCTGCGTCTTGGTTTCATAAGGCACTTTAGTTATTTATCATACGGTCTATGTATCACACTATTTAGCTCCCGAGCGGTGCCGCGGTCTAAGGCACTGCATCTCAGTGCCAGAAGCGTCACTACAGACCCTGGTTCGATCCCGAGCTGTATCACAACCGGCTGTGATCGGGAGTCCCACCACAGGGCGTCACACAATTGGCCAGCGTCGTCCGTGTTAGGGGAGGGTTTGGCCGTCACTGTAAAATAAGAATTTGTCTTAACTGACTTGCCTGGTTAAATAATACAAATATTATTGTGGGGCACATATGTCTGGACTGCCCGGTCTCATAGACGAGATGTAACATAGTACATGTTAATCCGGTACACTCAAATTAGTATGATATGTTACATTTGGCATGGTTATATAAGACAGAAGGTTACTTAAGGCAAAAAACGAATCTCACCACAGACAACTTTAGCATTATCACTAATTTAAACTATTTACTACTTTTTTTTAGATACTTTTCAACTACTTAGCATGTTAACTAACCATTCCCCTAACTCTTACCTTAACCCTTTAACCTAACTCCTAAACTTAACCCTTTCCTTAGCACCTAACCTTAATAGATAACGTTAGCCACTTAGCCACCTAGCTAAGATTAGCCTCAACAAATTGGAAATCATAACATATCATACATTTTCATAACATATTGTACGAATTGCAATTCGGAACATATCATATATGAATTGTAATTCATAACATATCATATGAAATGGATGACGCACATCACAAATTAATACATACCATACAAACCTAACATATCATACTAATTGGAGTATCCCGGAATTACATGTACCATGTTAAGTCTACCCATGAGTCCAGGATGGTTTAGGCTACTCTTTATCATATTGTAGAGCTATTTATTATATGGCTAGCCTAATTGACAGCTGTATGGCACTGCATATTGATTAGAGGACAACACCATTTCTGAGTATATTCTAGGTCTAGGCTGTAGTGGTCTGTGGCATTTCCCATGTTTTTCATTTAGCGGTCAGCTGAAAACCAGTGGTGCTGTAATACCACCTTTATTCAAGCCTCGCGTCACGTAGTTCTCCGGCGCGCGTTCCCCACTTTTGGTATGACCCCCTGACTGTGCCAGCAACACGTAACAGCTCTACCACTGAGGAAGCTGCAGTGGGCCTGCCCCCTTTAGCAATCGGATGTTTACTTGCTTTGTCAGCTGTGTCCTCGCAGCCTAGCCTACTATAGTCTACCTCCGAATTGATCAGAACCTCGGACTTGAACCCCAGAACAGCAATATATCAGACCGCCAAGGTTCCTTGTCACTCATTTCCCCTTCTCTGCTACTATAGGACCTTGAACAAGGGCGCATTACGTTCACTTTAGTTTTTTTGCTAACCAGTAAAGATGACATTAAAATCGAATAAAAACGAACCCGCTGTCATACTTGAGCGGGTGAACAGTGCTCGAACAGCCCTCTCCGACCTGTACCTGGAGCAGCTGCTTCAAAACAAACCAAAGCCAGAAAAGGTAAGCGGTTTACAATACATTCATACGATTGCCATAACATTAAAATGATAGAAAATATGTCTTAAATCAGATAAACAGTAGGCCTATATGTATGTCTGGTAGGCTATAGCCTACGTACGTTCCTTGGTGATGTGGTAAAAGCTATACAGATGTGTCTGTTAACTTCATTGCAGGAGTTCAAGACGCAGGGGATATTAATGCGCTGGTCAGCGCTGGTAAAATCCGGTTTAAGACGATACTCTTGGTGTTCATGTGCTTTTTGTGTTTTTCATACATAGCCTACATTATTAAACATATTATTATCAATATATTTATATATTATTCATATATACATGATTAAATATAGGTTTTTCCTATTTGTAAATAGTTTAACATGATGACCACACAGCCTATTATGTCATATAGGCTATCATGTTCAGAGCTTCACTCCAAGACGTTCCTGCATGAGGAGAGTTCAGTGCTTGTCAAATCCTATCTTAGTTTGTTCCAGACAGGTAATAAGCAAGATTCAGTTCTGCAATTTCTCTTACGAGGAACAGAAACCACACACCAGGCACAAGGGCTGCATTTAGACAGGCAGCCAAATTCTGATCTTTTTTTTTCACTAATTGGTCATTTGACCAATCAGATAAGCTCTGAAAAGATGTGCTGTGAATGGTCAAAATACCAATGAGTGGAAAAAAATATCAGAATTGGGATACCTGCTAAATATGTGTATGTGACCAACAACATTTTATTTGATTCGTTTAAACACAGCTTAGCAGAATCAGGTTAACCATTTCACAGCAATAGGGGGAAGTAGGCCAAGATGTGATGTCTACATAATGGATGAATGTATTTTTCAGAAGAGGGGACTGACGATGGTACTAATTGCCAGCATAGGTCGACTATGCCTACTGTAGTTTTTAACACTACTTTTACCTCATGATGTTTGTTTAGACCTGCCCATATGGTGATCATGTACAGCATCTGAATTCTACAATGTGTTATGCTCCAGTTGTAAACTGTGTCGTTTCTAGGCATACACCACAGACACTAGTGGGCTCCAGGAAGTCTCAACTTACTGTTAGGATAGTAGAATACACAACTGGCACATTTCCATTGAGGATGTACCCGTGTTTTCCCCGTGTCTCACTTGGCCAGGGCTCTGGCAGACCTGCTCTGACTTGGAGCCAAGGCAAAGGTACTTTTCAGCGGGCATTTACATAACAATGGATAACTTTCAACTTTAAAGTAACTGTCCAGTATTTCCAGATTTCTTTGAAATATGACCTATAATTAATTACAGTAAGAGTGAAATAGTTTTCCTTCCAAAAAATAGTAATTAAGTATGTAGGATCTGCCCCTTTTTTTCAATTTTCGCCTAAAATGACATACCCAAATCTAACTGCCTGTAGCTCAGGCCCTGAAGAAAGGTACCATTTGAAAGAAAACACTTTCAAGTTTGTGGAAATGTGAAAGGAATGTAGGAGAATATAACACAATAGATCTGGTAAAATACAAAGAAAAAACGTGTATTTTCTTTGTACCATAATCTTTGAAATGCAGGAGAAAGGCCAAATGTATTATTCCAGCCCAGATGCTATTTAGATTTTGGCCACTAGATGGCAGCAGTGTATGTGCAACGTTTTAGACTGATCAAATGAACAATTGCATTTCTGTTAAAAATGTTGTTTCAAGACTGCCCAAATGTGCCTAATTTGTTTATTAATAACTTTTCATGTTCAAAATTGTGCACTCTCCTCAAACAATAGCATGGTATTATTTCACAGTAATAGCTACTGTAAATTGCACAGTGCAGTTAGATTAACCAGAATTTAAGCTTTCTGACAATATCAGATGTGTCTATGTCCTGGGAAATGTTATTGTTACTTACAACCTCATGCTAATCGCATTAGCCTACGTTAGCTCAACCGTCCCGTGGAAGGGACACCGATCCCGAAGATGTTTTAAAAAACAGCTTTTCTATGTTGGAATGATGTGGGTGTACCCCAACAACAGAATGGTGGGGGCATATACCGGTCATTAAAAATATTAATGTGAGTAGACCACTGATTGGCCAGCTCATCTTCCTTAGAAGGATGACCTCATCGTCTATGATGAAATAGCAAGTATTTTTTGTTTGAGAAGTTTGAGGTGGGGCTTTTTTAGTGTTTTTTCTCCAATTAATGCTTTGGCCACAAATACGAATATAGGATGAGTGAACAACATTATTTGGGTATGAGTTAACAGAATATGGACGTTTTCACTGAACAGTTACTGTAACACCTTTTCACAAAGCGACAGTCTTGAATGATGCAGAGGTTGTTGATTCTGCTCACCACAAGCCTTAAAGTGGAACTGACAGTGTTTTAACTACTTTTCAAATATGAAACAAACACACAATCATAATTTCAGTCCAAAATATTCAATTCCCGTGCTAGGATTTGGGTTGTCAATTCATTTCGTCCCGCTAATCATACCGCCCGCGATGCGCTGCACAACAAGTCACAAGCGAGTATAAATGAATCTACAGAGTCATCTACTTTATGAAATTACAGCCTGATGCCCTCGCGTCAGTGGATTTAAAAAACACATGTTTTAAGTTGACATGTTATGACAACCTATAGATACATTTTTGTTATTTGGAGTTATTAAATACTTTTCTGATTAGGGTCACAGTATATTATGCACATCTGCATGCATAGCAGCAAAGGCTGGACCAATATAATTGATCTCTTCTATTGTTTAAATATGTTAAAATGCTATATACAGCATTCTATGTACAGGAGTGGACTTTATAACGGCCATATTTTAATAAAACAATGGGCAGTTTGGGTCGCAGTTGCACGTTTTTTTGTTAAAACAAGTAGTCTATGTGTAGCTAGCTAACATATTGTTTTTTTCAGTGGCTACAGCTAGAGATGCAAGTGTCATTTGGTTAGCTAGCAAGACATGTGAATCACTTTGCCAGCTAGCTATGCTGAACTTGAAGAACTGTTATCCACAGTTAGCATATCTCTTAGTTGTCAATCAAATGTATTTGGCATCTGTGGGCAGGCAGGCAAGTTCCCATTGAGTTGTCAAAACGTGGGTTGGGACCAGCATGCATTGGCAGGCAAGATGCTGGTGATGGGTTGTTTGCGAACGAGTCGGCTCTAAGAGTGAACGTTGGGAGCCGGCTTGCATGTCAGAAGAGTCTAATCTATTTATAAATTAAAAATTAAAAAATAAGATATGAATAATCAAAAAATTTAAATGAATAGAAAGAACTAATTCAAAGAACGAAAAAATAAATAAAATAATATAGGCCTAAATGCTCAAGCGCACACACATTCCTTCGGACTGTCTGCTCAGACTAACAGCCTCACCTGTTGTTCCTGTCAATCAGACACTCAGTGTCCACCAATGAACCAAAGATGCGTGAGGGAGGGCCGAGCCAACTCACTCACAGTCACAGAGAGAGGAAGGACAGCTGTGAAAACAACAGCTGGAAAATGAGTCGAAAGCACAGTAGCATTTGGATGCATTTTAATGTAGACCATGTTAGAGCACAGTGTAGAATTTGCCAAAACAAAATCTCATATAAAGCCGTTTCTACGCACAACCTACTCCGGGAATATGCGAACTGTGCACCCAACTGTGAAGCTAGCTGTAGCGGAGCTTCGAGAAACTAGCGGGCCTGCTAGTGATAGTGGTGGAGCCAGCACCTCCACACGTGGAGATGTATCCACTCAGTCAAGTAGGCCCACTCCGCGACCCACAGCAACACAGTCTTCTATGGACCAGTTTATGCCGAAGTCTATGTCTGTAGCAAAACAAGGCCAAATTGATATTGCATTGGCTAAAATAATTGCCACCGATTTACAGCCGTTTTCGATCGTGGAGGACAGAGGTTTTAGAAATTATAGCAATAGTCTAATCCAATATACACAATTCCAAGCAGGAAAACCCTTTCAAAATCACTTATTCCACAACTGTACAAGAGCACACAGGCTTCAGTGTGGGAAAGAGACCAGAAAGCTACTGCAGTTTGTCTTACCACTGACTGCTGGACATCAAGGGTAACCACTTCTTACATGTCGGTTACATGTCACTTCATTGAAGATTTTCTGATGTCTAGCTGTCTTCTGGACTGCTTTGAGTTCAGCGACAGACACAC
Source organism: Oncorhynchus nerka (assembly GCF_034236695.1). Classification (NCBI taxonomy): domain Eukaryota; kingdom Metazoa; phylum Chordata; class Actinopteri; order Salmoniformes; family Salmonidae; genus Oncorhynchus; species Oncorhynchus nerka. The sequence continues at coordinate 56,015,105 of NC_088405.1, forward strand.
CTCAGAGAACTTGGCAGAGGAACTGTTGAGAGTGGCCAGAGAATGGCAAGTAGATGGAAAAGTGGCCTGTTGGTGTTAGCGACAATGCAGCTAACATAACCAAAGCCATGAACATTTTAAAATGGACCCATCATCCTTGTCTTGCCAGTGGGTCATCACCTTCAGAGCATCTCTTACAATCAACCTGATTGTAAGAGATGCTCTGAAGGTGATGACCCACTGTGGACAAAGTGAAAGCAGCTGTGGAACACTTCCACAGGAGCACCGTAGGTGCTGAAAAACTAAAGTCTACATAATGCCAGATGCCAATGCCTGAGCTGAGGCCTAAACAACACTGCACTACAATGTAGAATTCAATATTTTATATGTTGAAGCGGTTTCTTGAGTCAAAGGATGCCATCATCTCTACCCTGGCCATTGTCAATGCACCAGTTGATGCTCTGACCCAAGGGGAATGGGAGGTGGTGGAGGAGGTGTGCAGAGTCCTGGAACCCTTTGAGCAGGTCACTGTGGAGATCAGTGGAGAGAGGTACAGTAAGCAGTTATTACTACATCATTATTTCATCCAGTATTATATATGTATATGAGTAGTAGATGAGAATGTAGTATCAGTAGACAAAACATGAACCTGAACTAATCAATTACTCTTCTCTCTTTTCAGCTATGTGACAGCCTCAAAAATGATACTCCTGTGTGAGGGTCTGCAGCGAATCACAGCCAGCCGCCAGAGAGAAGCAAATGTAACCACAGGACATGTGACAGAGTAGATGGACACCCTATGTTCATCAATGGACAGAAAGTTCCACAGAATGGAATATAACCAGGTGCTATCAGAAACCGCTACACTTCACCCCAGGTTTAATAAGTTAACCTTCAGTGATGCCAGAGCGATTGATGAGGCTCATCAAAGAATAACCTCAGCAGCAGGGAGGGGCAGCCCCAGCAGTCATCTGGCTCAGGCACCAGGGCAACAGGAAGAAGAGGGATCAGATGCAGCAGAAGCACCAGCTGTAGTGCCACAAACATCTGCTGTTTGAATGCTGTTTGATGAGAGAGCAACCGGGGATGCAGCACGAAGGAATCCCTCAGCAGATGCCATAATGGAGGTCCGATCCTGTTTGGAGGAGCCACTCTTCTGAGCTGGTGGAAGAACAAGGGCTCTGTCTACCCACGGCTTACTAAAGTCATGACAGGGAGACTCTGCATAGTGGCCACATCCGTTCCCACTGAGAGGGTCTTCTCGAAAACAGGACAAATTATTACTGAGAGAAGAAACCGCCTCAGCCCCTCGAAAGTGAGGCAGCTTGTATTTCTGAATGCAAATCTCTCATAAAAGCAAAACATGGTCAGCATTGCTGTGTGCTGCTGGTTATAACATGGCAATAAAAGAAGAGAGAGAAAAGAGGGACCAGTTTAATGTTTTAAGTGGGATGCTGCAGTTTTGCAAATTGTTATTTATTTTTATTTGATATGGTGCAATATTCTATTATGTTTTTCAGATTGTATTAGTTTTGAATGGTTAGATTTATATGCACTTTGTTGATATACATTAAAAAGTTAGACTTTAAATGCAAATGTTTAATAGCATTATTTTTCCTAACAAACAAATGCATTTTTAAATACATTGTGGGTAAGGTAAAGTATGATTTAATTTAATAATTTAATTAGAATTGTTTTAACACCAATCGTAGTCAAACTATTGCAAACTTTTTGACTTGAAAAAATAGAAAACATATTTTTTTAAATAGCCGTTTGGGATCCAAAAGAGCCGGCTCTTTTTGGTGAGCTGAGCCGAACGAGTTGGCTCACTGAAAAGAGCCAGAATGCCCAATACTACAAGCTGCAGAAGGACAAGCAGGCTACTATTCTCCATCGTTTATCAGTGCAATTTTGACGGGCAACCAGCTGAAAAAGTTTGAGAGACTTTATCTAATGTTCCCTCATTAGATTTTTGCTCATTTTGCTCTGGCTAGCATTAATTGTTGATCTTGTTGTTGTTGATGTGCATAGGCAACTTAGGGAGATAGCCTACCTTTTCATGTTTGTTTGATCACTAGGACTGTGAAGTCCCCAAATGTAAGAGGACTCCCGTGGTATTTACTGTACATATTTGCAGAAATCCATTCAAATGCGTTCTAATGATCTAAAGTCGCATTGTTGCTACTGCCTGTAAACACACAGTCCAGTTCAAAGTGAACGATGCCAGGCCCGTGTGGCAAGTGGCTTATTTACATATAGTCCTGCTGTAGCTCTGATTGGCTATGGCGCACCAGTCTGCATAGACTCCGGTGCTGGACAAGACAGATGTTTTTATTAGGTTTTATTTACTGCAGTGTCTATTAATTGTCCAAATGCACAGCTGCTTTCCCACTCTATATTTATATAGAATCTCCACAAATGTCTTACTCTACGTCATCCCCAAACATTCTATGAATTTATGAAAACGTGAAAATGACCATATCTAAGTGCTTGCGTGTCTGAAAATGAACAAAAAAGGTGTCATATTCTTCCTGGGGGTGTATATGAACAGATTTGAATAAGACTTCATGTTGATAACATGCTGTCAGTACCACTTCAAGTGACACACTACTGATGGAAACGCAACAAATCTAGAGCTTATACACATTAGCTTAAAACATTGGCGTCCCACTGGTCTGTGGGTAAATCTCAATGGAGAAGCACCAAATGTGTACGTTTTCCTCTTGTTATGTCAGTCACCGACAGTCACTCAATTAGCCCATGTCAGCTAACATTTTATAGATTGCTAGGTAAATTAATCTAGCTAGCTATCTAAACCTTGTAGTAATTCTGGCCAAATTACTGACCAGGCACCTTGTGTGCCTAAGGGCTCTGACCTCCAGGGGGCCCCTATTGGTTTTTCTCACTCAGATATCATATGAACATGGCATGAGTCATGGAAAAATGTGTAGAATTGCAGGCAATTCGTTTCAAAACAGCAAAATGTTCTCTCCATCGCATGGCAAAATGCATAGAACTGCAGGACATTTCCTTTAAAATTGCTAAATGTTTCTCTCAACCCCATGGGAAAATAAATAAAATCTCATGAAATGTATTTTAAAACTGCTAAATGTTTCTCTCAACCCCATGGGAAAATAAATAAAATCTCATGAAATGTATTTTAAAACTGCTAAATGTTTCTCTCAACCCCATGGGAAAATAAATAAAATCTCATGAAATGTATTTTAAAATTGCTACGTTTTCTCTCCTCCGCCAAGAGGGGGGCGACTAAAATGTTTGGACGGTGAGGTGGGGGGGCCCCCCAACCAAATCTTTCTTAGGGCCCCCAAAATGCTAGAAACGTCCCTGAGCGTCAAGGGATGCAGGCAGCTGTTCTGGATGTTTTAATATGGATTTTCGTCTGTCTTCTTAATTATTTGTGAAAGACTTCCGTATGTCAAGTAAGGGTCTTACAGTAGTAGTAGGCTCCCATTCCAACCACACATTTCACCATGGACCTTTGACCCCACAGGTGAGGAGGGCTTAATGCTATCAGCGTCTTAATGAGGCATAACTATAGTAGACCGTTAATCCCCTCAGTCCCATTGGTCCCCTAGGTCAGGATGGCATTCCCATGTCCTTGTCTTTGTTTGCTTGCCGAGCCAGATGTACCTATTAGATGCAAGCAGGAGGTTGTCCTTTGTCTGTCTCAAGTGGGGATTTTTTGGTATGTGATGATTGTACAATAGGCCTCGCCAGTTTCAGAGGACTAAGGCTGAGGTGCATAGCAGCGCCTTTACTGCCTGGAGTTTGAGGGGATTTACTTGAGGAATGGGTCACCCATAGAATTATGAATTAGAATACTAGAATGGACATTAACCTTCTTATGATGGTCAAAAAGGTCAGCCATGTTGGTCTGGGAGTTGGACAACCATGATTTGCTGGTGCTGTGATAAGATATTGTGCAAAACAATGAATTTGAAGATAATCTGCTCTATAGCCAGACAGTTTTAGAGGAATTATTCAAATGAACTGCCAAAATGCCAACATTCCATTTTTAAAAATGCAGTCAATCCACAGCCCTACACTGGCTAAAATCAGTTGATGACAGGATTTAGACAACTTGTAAATACATCAAGTACTGACATTGTAACACTCACAGCGTTCCAAGAAAACAAACATTTTGACGTTTATGGTCTGTTTGCATATATATATTTTAGAGGCTATTTATACAGATAATTTGTATAAAACCCGTATGAACTTTTTTAACAATTATACAACAATATGTTGGGGTGACAATATTTTCTACTACACAATTTCTGTTATATCACATGCCTCTAGCAATTGAATAGGATCTCTATGGTGTCACCCCTCTATTGAAGTGGAATGACGGGTTCAAATACTCTGCTTGATCAGAGAAGGAGCCAATGAGTGATAGAGTAAGCCAGGCAATCAAGTTCGAAAGAAGCCATGACACTTCCAACAAGGACTTAGTAGCAACTTTGACATGGTAAGGGGAAGCCTTGCGTGGAGACTTTCCCCTGACATCAGCAACGGGTGGAATAACCTGGTGCAGCGGTACCTCGGGGAGAAGCTGAAATGGTAATAACCTGGTGCAGCGGTACCTCGGGGAGAAGCTGAAATGGTAATAACCTGGTGCAGCGGTACCTCGGGGAGAAGCTGAAATGGTAATAACCTGGTGCAGCGGTACCTCGGGGAGAAGCTGAAATGGTAATAACCTGGTGCAGCGGTACCTCGGGGAGAAGCTGAAATGGTAATAACCTGGTGCAGCGGTACCTCAGGGAGAAGCTGAAATGGTAATAACCTGGTGCAGCAGTACCTCAGGGAGAAGCTGAAATGGTAATAACCTGGTGCAGCGGTACCTCAGGGAGAAGCTGAAATGGTAATAACCTGGTGCAGCAGTACCTCAGGGAGAAGCTGAAATGGTAATAACCTGGTGCAGCGGTACCTCAGGGAGAAGCTGAAATGGTAATAACCTGGTGCAGCAGTACCTCAGGGAGAAGCTGAAATGGTAATAACCTGGTGCAGCAGTACCTCAGGGAGAAGCTGAAATGGTAATAACCTGGTGCAGCAGTACCTCAGGGAGAAGCTGAAATGTGAAATCATCATCTATTGTGAGATCTGGACTGTCGCCAAGTCAGGATCATATCTGCTTTGAGGAGGCAAACTAATACCTTATCTTAAGAATATGGTAGAGATGAGTGCTGGTGTCTCATTCGTTGTGTGTGTGTGTGTGTTGCTTGTGTGTGAATAAGGCTTCCCGTATGTGCTAGCTGCCTGGAGTGTGCAGACTACATAAGCTGAGTCATGTTTCACTGGACACTAGCCTAATCTTCCAGGCTAAAGAACTGCAGCTTTCTATAAATAGACACACAGCAATGTCTGCCTAATGCACGATGTCTCCCGTCCTAAACCCTTGTCTCATCGGAGCAGTTAAAACAGGGACAGACAGACACGAGAACATTGCGGATGTGCTTGTGTTATGTTCCGTGCTCTCATCCTCTCATTGAACCAAAAGACATGTCCTCATGAATAATGTTGCTCTGCTTTTTATATCAAGCTTACTTGACATGATGATACCTGCTCGCAGGTTGTGTAATTACAAAATTATTATGCATTACATTTGTTAACTGTGTATTCTACATAATAAGTACTATGTAACAATGAGTACCAACCACACTACTTCACACTGTACCTGTAGTTGTGATTACAATATAAATACATAGTGTATGTTTTCGCAACACTTATTGTGAAGTGGGACTCATCCAACATGAGCTCGACTAAACAAAATGCCTACAGCAATATGTGAGTGTCGGCAGAAACTTGTCTCATATTTTCTTCTATATTTTGAATGCCATTTATTGTATCATTTATGTTTAGATATAGGGAGGGGCTCAAAGATGTGTGCTGCCTTGGCTGTGTTTACACAGGCAGCCCAATTCTGATCCTTTGCCCAAATATTGGCCAAAGAGCTGATCTGATTGGTCAAAAGACCAAGTAGTGGCAAAAGATCCGAATTGTGCTGCCTGTGTAAACACAGCCTTTACCGCTGTGGCCCTGCAAGGTCTCGTGGATCAATAATTGTTAGTCTATTGGTTAGAAATCTACCCTAACCTAGCCCTGGTATGTTTGGGAGGGTTTGATTATAGAGACATTAGATCCAGTTTGTACCTTGAACTATTTGTCTAGCAACCTTGTGTTGTTGCTGTTTCACTGGAACACTCTGTCTTTCACATTGTGTATTCACAGCACCCGGTGTAATTCCTCCTGTTCATTTCTTATCTAAATGAATACAAAAATATCCTACATTCCAACATAACAGATGAATGTTATCGTCACTGGATTAGGTGATGGGAACCACAGATGAATGAAAGAGAACACAACACAGCATCACAACACAGCGCTGTGTTGTGATGCTGATTCAGAACATGGCCCTTATAACTCTGTTGTTTTTGACACTACTCCCCTGCCCACTTCAATTTTTTTTTTTATGTATTTAACATTCATTTTTATCAGGGAGTCATAAATAGTCATCAATAACCAAGCTTCCATCACTGGTGGATGACTACAACTCCCAGAGGCCTGCTGTTCACACACTGAGGTCAGGGGTCAACACCAACTAGGAAATCACATGTTCAAAAGACCCAAACGCTTCAAGACCAGATTGTTTTTCTTTGACTCTGAGACCCTCCCCCTGCCCTCCTCGTAATCGGACACCGCTCAGTGCAGTGGGAGTAGGAAGCCACAGAAGAACATAGTGTTTTTCTTCTGGGAGACTGGGAGTGCCAAGGACCTCCACAGTTGAATCCACCCGGGCATTTTGGAGCCTGAAGTGTTTTTGTTTTTTTGATGGTTTATAATTCGGTATTTCTGAGTCCTGTTGACTAGTTCAGCATTATGAGATAAAGAAGATGATTGACAATGCTTACTCTGTTAAAGCAACATTAGGAGGGATTGTACCATGAGCGGCTGTAAACTTGTAATAATGCTATAGTTAAACTGTGTTACCTGTTGAGGAGGATTACCCTCTTTGTTTACTGTCAAACTGATAATATCTGGCTGCATACCAGCATAACGAGTTTTGTATTTCACATGACATAGTAACAGGACTCTTTTGGAATTGTATTTATTTAACCTTTATTTAACTAGGCAAGTCAGTTAAGAACAAATTCTTATTTTCAATGACGGCCTAGGAACAGTGAGTTAACTGCCTGTTCAGGGGCAGTTCGAGGATATGAACTTGCAACCTTTCGGTTACTAGTTCAACACTCTAACCACTAGGCTACCCTGCCGCCCCAATTGATGAGTGCTAGTTTTCCTGAAGCTTTTTTTGGAACTTCTCCAAAAGGGGAACCAAGGGTTTTTAACAAGATCCCGTTTCTATAGTTACAGCCAAGAATGAAAAAGGTGTGGGTCTAAAGTTTGGCTGTCAAACATAAAACCCGCAGGTGGTTTGAGTAAAAAAAAAGTATACGTTATATATAACTCAGTATACTTTAAAATGACTATCTTGCTGATTTTCAGTGCGGCCCTCCGGACCTCGTTGAAGACCGAATGCGGCCCCCGGGGCAAAATAAGTTTGACTCCCCTGGTCTAAAGTGAGACAGAAAAGGTACAGCCTTTTAATACCCAACACAGTTTGAAAGTTAGTTTACCTAGTGAGTAATCAACAGCCCAGTTAGAGCTAATTGGCCCAGCGTCGTCCGGGTTAGGGGAGGGTTTGGCCGGGGTAGGCCGTGGTTGTAAAATAAGAATTTGTTCTTAACTGACTTGCCTAGTTAAATAAAGGTACAATTTTTTTTTTTTTTAAGTTATACAAAGCTGACCTTGAAATCACGGCCCAGTAGGCAGACAGTTCACCAAGGTCGGCTTGTAATAGTGGGAACCAAGTATGCCCGAGTCATCATTAAAACAAAAATGGAACGTTTCTCAACTTTGTAGTAAGCTTGTTCAAGAAATGCGTGTGCTGTGTGTTCTTCAGCTGACCTCGGCAGTTTTCTGCTATTAAAAATATTCATTATTCAGATGACACCAGTTACCCTTTAGACCAAAGTCTGGCAGTTTCCTTTGAACATGTGACTTCCTTCGCAGTCCAACCAAGGTCAGCACTTTGTAGGAGGATTTATTGAAGACTGGGTGAGCCTGTCCTTTTATGACTTAGTCCTGTGTGCTGAACAATATGATTAATGAACTTCAACCTTTTTGCCTGTATGATGGTGAAACTATTGTCATGTGTCCCTTACCAGTTTCTTTCAAAACAGGCCAGGACAGGTCCATCTTGGTAAACATGCAGCATACTGCGCTCTATGGCCCTATGGGGATGTTTTCAGTGTTTACCTTGGATCCAGTCTGAAGAGTGTTCCACTACAATGATGTGCTGATGTGTCATGACAGACACTATTTCTACACTCCTGGTACTGGTCTCCTGTAATATCAGTATTATGTTGCAGAGTAAACTACGTGTTTACTCACATTGACCACAAGACCCCTCTAGGCTTTTACTGGAACACTGCAGACTAGTCCACATGGTGTTGAAGCCTAGTGTGTGTGTGTGACCTTTCTGCGTTTCCGGGAATGTATCTTCCGTAGAGAAGAGGAATCTCCCATAGACTCTCCCCCCCCCCCCCCCCACACACACACACACACACACTCCCCATGGCCAGTGGCAGCAGCACCAAACAGGGCACCGAATCTTAACATCTGTCCTCGGTCATTGCTGTTTTAACGTTCAAGTCTATTCAAAATGTCGGAAAGAATCCACAGCCTACTGGGGTTTGTGTTGAAAGAAAAATGGGCCTGTGTCAGGCTTTGACAGTATCATTTTTGTCATTCTCAGTCAGGGAAGGTATGGTCAGGATCAGGGTTCAATTTTCCCTACCTCAGCATTTTTCTCAAGGCTACCCACACCCAGTTTGTTTGAGCCTGGGCGTGAGCATAGTGAGATAGTGTACACAGTTCCTCCTTAAATGGGGAGAACAGACAAACATCAAACTGGTTGTTGTTTGGCTAATGGCCAAGACAACAATGCATTTTTAGACCCAGTCAAAGTGGTTGGGTGAAGGGTCAGTCTATAAGTAACAGCGGTAACAAGTTTGACAGTTTGCTTTCCATCTTTGTTCAAAACCCATCTGTCCCTCGTGGTTCCTCCGAGGCAGACAACTTTAGGAGTTTTTTTTTAGGGGTTGTTGAACATAGAAATAGGCATAATAGACCTTGTCCTAAAACCTCCACACGATTTTTCAATAATATAATATGCCATTGTTGCACATAGAACACACACTCTAATGATAACCCACTCGGTTACAAGGGACAAGGAGAGACTAAAACCGATAAGATAAAGGAAAATTGCTTTGTGAAAATATTATGCCATTGGAGTTGTTAGTCATTTTTATGGCCTTGTTGTTTTCCCTCAAAGACATCACTGCCATCATCCGTTCTTTAGTCAGTGGATCTGACTACACTAGACAAGACTACCGGCATATTGATTCCTATTCGTATACAGAACTATGACAGATTACCCCCTTCTTAGAGGCCTAATTATGTTTCGGTGAGCTGATAATTGTGGAAACCAAACAAAGCTGTCAAGAGTCATTGCGAATGAACTTGTGTCAGTGGGATGTTGCCAAGCACATTGAACAAATGATCAGCTCATCTAAAAAGAGAAGTTGTTTACGTGGTTGACAAAGGCACCATTGGATTTCTCTGAACTAATATTATTACGTTCCATGTCCCCCATAGAGCTTAAGATCGTCAACATTGAAGGGGCACTTGCAGATATCTGTTAAAAGATACTCAAACGTATCTACGTTAGATAGCGTCTCTCAAGCCACAGAGCTTTGCATTAAACAAACTCACACCGCTGGAGCTGGCAGCGTGTTCCATCAGGGAGCGTAAGGAGGCTTAATTCCATTACTGCACCTTACAGGTGGTAAGTAACCTTTGTCACCCAGGGGTCCATGTACAGAACAGTCAGGGGCTAGATTAGTCTGATGGCTGTCCACCTGAGTGGTTTTACTCATCCCTGGCAGGGCTAGTAATGTGATAATGCCCATGGGGCTTGGGGGTGAGAGCAGTAAAAGTGAATTAGGCAGTGGGATAAAAGCTTGTGCTGCACTGTGTGTAATGGAGGGACATCCGCACAACAGAGCAGGCCAAATCCCACGGGAGGTCCCATCTGGACTGGTCTTCTTCTATTATCCTCTTCATGTGTGGAGTGGAAAGGAAAGGCTCCAATCTGCTTTAAATCATTTCATGGCCTACTTTTGGATCCCTGTTTTGAATTAGCTGCTGTGGTATTTCAAGGTCATAGAAAGGTCATTCACATAGAGCACTTTGGTGTACTTAAGCGTTTGGCATTTGTATTCAATCAAACCTGGTTTGCACATCGCTGAAATGGAATGGGTGGAGTGGAGGTGAGGGATCATCAGCAAAGGCCACATTCCTTTGAGTTACATTACACACAGCTCAGTGTTCTTGCAGCCAGACAGTGGTCAAGTGGCCAGGGTTGCTATGTGTCGCTGTAATGGATGTCATAATCTTTACGAGGGATTTGTTTGTTCATATCAATACTTTTCTTCGAAACAGGATCTCACTCAGGCGTAGCCATGGCAATCTTTTAGCAGGTGAACCAGAGCAGTGGATATGGGTTGTCCCTGCCTAATGAGCTGGTGAAAATGCGGAGTTAATTTTCAACCCTGAACAGATGCTGAAACTGCGAATTAAACATGGCTCTTGGGACACAGCCGAAAAAAGCTTTTAATAATGCCACTAGAAATGCCAATGTTCAAATAATCTGACATCAGATGATCAGAATGCTGAACTCGTTGTATTTACAATGTATTTATGTATTCCCAGTAAACAAATAGCTGTATTGCTGCAACTGGCAATGCTTTTGAGTTGTTTGGATGCTTTGCATGAGAAAGGCTTTTCCATGATTGCATTGTTCCACAATTTCTAAAACAAATAGGGACAACCATTGACATCTAGTAACCCTGCAAACGTGGCTGTTTTGGACGGATTATGACATTTTGTCAAGATGATGTCTCTTCCGGAGACACCTGAAACCCCACCTCTTTCAGGAATACCTAGGATAGGATAAAGTAATCCTTCTCACCCCCCTTGAAAGATTTAGATGCACTATTGTAAAGTGGCTGTTCCACTGGATGTCTTAAGGTGAACGCACCAATTTGTAAGTCGCTCTGGATAAGAGCGTCTGCTAAATGACTTAAATGTAAATGTAATGATAATCCAAAATTCCATGTCTTATAGGAGCACACTGCAGTTGTGTTCACAGTGAGTTTTTCACCCCAGTATCCTATTGTCAATGAATCCATCTCCTGTGCCTGTTGATGTGGAGCCTTGATATGTTTTCCCATAGGGGGTTATGCCAGCCTATGAGACAAAAGGAGCAGAAGTATACACCAACGGCAGTGCTGGTCACATGAACGGAACTGAGCCAACCAGGATGCGTGAGGTGGCGTTTGAAAAAAATCCCTCAGAGCCCATGGTAAAAATCATTCAGATGCCAATTCCTCTCTTTTTATGTCTCGCTAACTCCCTTTCTGTCTTTCTCTCCTCTTTCGCTTCCCCATCTCTCCTCTATCTCTGTGACTCACTCTGTCATTTTGAAGATGGGTTGATGTGTGCTGTTTTCATGTTTTTTTTTTTGCCTTTAGGGGGTGACTCTGAAATTTAATGGAAAACAGAAGTGCACTGTGGCCAGAATATTACATGGGGGAATGATACATAGACAAGGTACAGAACTCAACCACATCGGCGAACATACTGAAGTGATTTGAATGAATTTGTATTAGAACAGCCACATTATCCCCATACTTGTATGGAAAATCGCCATTGGTTACTTGCCTGATAACTCTCTCTGGCCATACTGGTTATTCTGTACCGGTGCTGATTATTTCCTGTCCTTCTCCAGGTTCCCTACATGAAGGGGATGAAATAGCAGAGATCAATGGAACGAGTGTGGCCAACCAATCTGTCGACCAGCTACAAAAGATCTTGGCGAGTCCCTACTGTCTCTATTTTAACAAAGAAAAATATGCTGAAGCGCATTCTGCCCCTGAGAGAATGGGTGACATGTTGCAATCTCACAATCCTAGTTTTGATAGTGTGGAGTGTAAGTAAAATGGTTGCCATCCTCCCATTACAGAAAGATACCAATGGAGTAGTCACAATGAAAATCATCCCCAACCAGCCAAGGTGCTCTCTTGTGTGTGAGGTAAGCCAATAAATGACCCAATGAATGTGCACACTTCCCCTTTCCCTGAATGGACTTGGCAATAATCACTATCTGGACTTTTTTTAACCCTTAAGTCAAATTTCAATTGCATGCATAATCAAAGAAATGGTTACTATTCAAGCAGCGTTATTATGCTCATTGTTAGACTAGTTCTGCCATGATATCCCAAATTATTTCATCAGAGAAATACTGCAGGTACAGTTGAAGTCGGAAGTTTACATACACTTAGGTTGGAGTCAATAAAACTTGTTTTTCAACCACTCCACAAATGTCTTGTTAACAAACTATAGTTTTAGCAAGTCGGTTAGGACATCGACTTTGTGCATGACACAAGTCATTTTTCCAACAATTGATTACAGACAGATTATTTCACTTATAATTCACTGTATCACAATTCCAATGGGTCAGAGGTTTACATACACTAAGTTGACTGTGCCTTTAAACAGCTTGGAAAATTCCAGAAAATGATGTCATGGCTTTAGAAGCTTCTGGTAGGCTAATTGACATAATTTGAGTCAATTGGATGTGTGTCTGTGGATGTATTTCAAGGCCTACCTTCAAACTCACTGCCTCTTTGCTTGACATCATGGTAAAATCAAAAGAAATCAGCCAAGACCTCAGAAATATAATTGTAGACCTCCACAAGTCTGGTTATCCTTGGGAGCAATTGCCAAACGCCTGAATGTACCACGTTCATCTCTACAAACAATAGTATGCAAGTATAAACACCATGGAACCACGCAGCCGTCATACCGCTCAGGAAGGAGACGCGTTCTGTCTCCTAGATATGAACGTACATTGGTGCGAAAAGTGCAAATCAATCCCAGAACAACAGCAAAGGACCTTGTGCAGATACTGGAGGAAACAGGTACAAAAGTATCTATATCCACAGTAAAACGAGTCCTATATCGAAATAACCTGAAAGGCCACTCAGCAAGGAAGAAGCCACTGCTCCAAACCTGCCATAAAAAAGCCAGACTACGGTTTGCAACTGCACATGGGGACAAAGAGCGTACTTTTTGGAGAAATGTCCTCTGGTCTGATGAAACAAAAATAGAACTGTTTGGCCATAATGACCATCGTTGTGTTTGGAGGAAAAAGAGGGATGCTTGCAAGCTGAAGAACACCATCCCAACCATGAAGCACGGGGGTGATAGCATCATATAGTGGGGGTTCTTTGCTGCAGGAGGGTCTGGTGCACTTCACAAAATAGATGGCATCATGAGGAAGGAAAATTATGTGGATAAATTGAAACAACATTTCAGGACATCAGTCAGGAAGTTTAAAGCTTGGTCGCAAATGGGTCTTCCAAATGGATAATGACCCCAAGCATACTTCCAAAGTTGTGGCAAAATGGCTTAAGGACAACAAAGTCAAGGTATTGGAGTGGCCATCACAAAGCCCTGACCTCAATCCTATAGAACATTTGTGAGCAGAACTGAAAAAGCGTGTGCGAGCAAGGAGGCCTACCAACCTGACTCAGTTACACCAGCTCTGTCAGGAGGAATGGGCCAAAATTCACCCAATTTATTGTGGGAAGCTTGTGGAAGGCTACCCGAAATGTTTGACCCAAGTTAAACAATTTAAAGGCAATGCTACCAAATACTAATTGAGTGTATGTAAACTTCTGACCCACTGGGAATGTGATGAAATAAATAATTCTCTACTATTATTCTGACATTTCACGTTCTTTAAAATAAAATGGTGATCCTAACTGACAGGGAATTTTTACTAGGATTAAATGTCAGGAATTGTGAAAAACTGAGTTTAAATGTATTTAGCTAAGATGTATGTAAACTTCTGACTTCAACTGTATATTTTTTATATATATGTGTGTGTGTGTATATATATATATATATATATATATATAGTACATCCTTTAGTTTGAAAAAGGTTGACAGTCATTACAGTGGGCCTCAGTCACCTATTGGTGCCATTGCCTCATAACCTACTCTACTCACGTGCTGTAACGTAATCTAAATACTGTTCCTATTATCTTTTGACCTTATCAGCAAATTGGTGAATTATTATTCACTACCACCATTGTAATAAGACAAATAAACTGGGTTCCACAGTGTTAATGTTCTTTTTCTACGATACCATGCTTGAAACGTGACCGTATCTTAGATACGGTACCTTCTGTACCTCCAATGATATCTTCTCCCAAATCCTTTTTTATTAAATAGAGTTTGTTCTTTGTCAGGCGAATCCTCCCCTTAAGCCAATGAAAGACACAGGTGACTATACAATCATTAGATTCCACTAGTGGCCCGATATACAGATCATCACTCATGTTAGACTGGCGAACTGAACTGAAACACATTGGTAGTGTTCAACTTTTCATTCACTCTGCCATCTGCTGGTCACATTATGCCATCACATCTCCCCCAATTTATGGCAGTGGATAATGATTGTTCTGCCTTACAACCTAAAATGATGAAACATTTCGAGATATGAGTTTCATTTGAAATGTGAACTAATTGAAAAACAGTGTTATACAACATAATGACAAACCCTTAAACCAAAGTCATGTTTGTCAATTCCAGAATAAAAGAAGCATGTCCAGGCATTATGATAACTGCTCGAGTAGTATGGTCAGTGATGGCAGTCTAATGTAAAGCTTTTTGCCCATTGATAGATACTAATCCAGCAAATCGTTTTCTATATAATTATAATTAGGATAGGCTACTAAGCCTATCCTAAACTATATGGTAATTATATAGAAAACGGTTTTGGAGCCCAAATCACTCCTGTGGATGGTACTATGTCCTCTGTGTGTTGCGTCAGAGAGCATAATACCACGGGAAGCATTTGTGACCCATTAACTGATAGATTACTAACTAACTCTAACATCTAGGATTCTGTTGAGACAGGTAAGTTATCTCCTTATTTTAGAGTAATATACAATTCTACCATATGCTGGAAACTGCAGTGCTATAAATCATTGCAAAGACCATATTAACCGCAATACACATATTCCAAAATGTTTTGCCCAATTCCCAGCAAAGGAGATCATGTCCTCTCAGCCATCTCTGTGTGTGCAGTTGTTCTGTGTTACTCAACAGACGTACATGAGGGCTCAGTTTGACTACGACCCTGCCAAGGATGACCTCATCCCATGCAAAGAAGCAGGGCTGAAGTTCAAAACGGGCAACATCATTCAGATCATCAACAAGCATGATCCAAACTGGTGGCAAGGCAAGGTGGACATCTCTACTGCCGACTTTGCTGGAATCATCCCCTCCCCAGAACTTCAAGAATGGTATGATCCGCAAAGTAGAGTAGTCCATCCACATCTGATTACCAGTAAAAAAAAAAGAAGCTTTTGCCTCAAAGTTGCTCTAAAGTCCTGGGATCTGAAGTACTGGAACCCCTAGGATCAGCTGACCTTAACCTGAACAAAAACATCAGACGCTTAAAAACACACTTTGCTCTAAACCAAAAAAGAAAGATCACTTTGCTCTAAACCAAAAAAGAAAGATCACTTTGCTCTAAACCAAAAAAGAAAGATCACTTTGCTCCAAATAAAATATAGCGGTAATGTGTTAGAGGTAATAAACGATGTATGGATTGTAGGTGAGAGTAGGTTTTCAGTGTGTGCGTAACCCCAAGTCTCTCCTCTCTGCTCCAGGCGGGTGGCAAGTAAAAGCAAGGCCACAGAGGGCACCCAATCCTGCAGCCCCTTTGGAAAGAAGAAGAAGTGCAAAGACAAGTATCTGGCCAAGCACAGCTCTAGTAACACTTGTTATTTGTTTATACCCAATACAGTCTTGAGAACTACCTATACTAACTACATGTATAATGTATTCTACATGGCATGGGATTGGTTTAGATCCCTAAACCACCCATGTATTATTTTCTCCCTTTTGTTAGTCTTTGACCAGTTGGACGTGATTTCTTATGAAGAGGTTGTCCGGCTCCCTGCCTTCAGCAGAAAAACCTTGGTGCTTATTGGTAAGTTCCCAATGTGATCGTCATAATCAAGACCTGCCTGCCATAAAACGAATTGAAATCACAATAAACATGAGTATATTAACCTCCCTTGGCCTTCTGTAATCTCTCTTTTGCAGGTGCACCAGGTGTAGGAAGGAGCCACATCAAAAGCTCGTTGCTGACCAAATACCCAGAGAAGTTTGCCTACCCTGCACCACGTGAGTATGACCTTTACTTCTAATGCTCTTCTGTCTGGTTTTGCCAAATCCACCAACCTACATTAACTGGGGCTCGATCCAAACAACAGACACCACCAGACCCCCACGTAAGGACGAGGAGAACGGGCAGGAGTACTACTTCATCTCCAACGACGCCATGACCAAGTGCATCACTGGGAATGAGCTGCTGGAGTATGGCAGCTTCCAGGGGTTCATGTTTGGAACCAAAATGGAGACTATCCAGAAGATCCATGAGCAAGGAAAAATTGCCCTGCTCGATGTGGAGCCACAGGTAAGCATAGAACTTAATATACACTATACATGACCAAAAGTATGTGGACACCGCTCATTGAATATCTCATTCCAGAATCATGGGCATTAATATGGAGTTGGTCCCATCTTTGCTGCTAGAACAGCCTCCACTCTTCTGGGAAAGCATTCCACTAGATGTTGGAACATTTCTGTGGGGACTTGCTTCCATTCAGCCACAAAAGCATTAGTGAGGTCGGGCACTGATGTTGGGCGATTAGGCCTGGCTCGCAGTCGGCATTCCAATTCATCCCAAAGGTGTTCGATGGGGTTCAGGTCAGGGCTCTGTGCAGGCCAGTCAAGTTCTTCCACACCGATCTCAACAAACCATTTCTGTATGGACCTCGCTTTGTGCTCGGGGGCATTGTCATGCTCAAACAGGAAAGGGCCTTCCCCAAACTGATGCCACAAAGTTGGAAGCACAGAATGGTCTAGAATGTCATTGTATGCTGTAGCATTTAGATTTCCCTTCACTGGAACTAAGGGGCCTAGCCCAAACCATGAAAAACAGCCCCAGACCATTATTCCTCCTTCACCAAACTTTACAGTTGACACTATGCATTGGGGTAGGTAGTGTTCTCCTGGCATCCACCAAACCCAGATTAGTCCATCGGACTGCCAGATGGTGAAGTGTGATTCATCTCTCCAGAGAACATGTTTCCACTGCTCCAGAGTCCAATGGCGGCAAGTTTTTCACCAGTCCAGCCGACTCTTGGATTTGCGCATGATGATTTGCGCTGATCGGCCATAGAAACCCATTTCATGAATCTCCCGATGAACAGTTCTTGTGCTGACGTTTCTTCCAGAGGAAATGTGAACTCGGGTATTGAGTGTTTCTACCGAAAACAAACTTTTACGCGCTTCAGCACTCGGTGGTCCTGTTCTGTGAGCTTGTGTGGCCTACCACTTCGCGGCTGAGCCGTTGTTGCTCCTAGACATTTCACAATAACAGCACTTACAATTGACTGGTGTAGCAGGGCAGAAATTTGATAAACTGACTTGTTGGCATCCTATGTGACAGTGCCATGTTGAAAGTCACTGAGCTGTTCAGGAAGGCCATTCTACTGCAAATGTTTGTCTATTTTATATACCTGTCAGCAAAGGGTTTGGCTGAAATAGTTGAATCCACTCATTTGAAGGGGTGTCCACATACATTTGTATGTATAGTGTATTAAAAAAAACTGTTGGTTAGCATTGCAATTAATTTGTGTCAGATGAATAACATGGTGCTTATTTTTCCTTGTGATCAAGACATTGAAACTTTTGCGGACGGCAGACTTTGCACCTCTAGTGGTGTTCATTGCACCTACCAACTCAGCTACCCAGGTACACTACTGCTCATTCGTTACATCCAGGAATTTTGGCTATTTGTTGAGGACCTTTCAAAATGCACCATTTATACCATATCAACCTTTCTAATTAAGTAATGAAGTCCTGAAAATATCAGGAGTCTGAAACATCTCCGTCCCTTGTCTTGTAGTCGGAAGCTGTGCAGTCGATCCAGAAGGAGTCGGATGCCATCCACTCCACCTACAGACACTTCTTTGATGTGCTGCTGGTTAACAACGATGTTGATGAGAGTGTGAAAGGAGTGGAGGCGGCCATAGAGCAAGCCACTTCCACCCCACAATGGGTGCCAGTTTCCTGGGTCTACTGACCCGTGTACCCCCGAAGAACAGTCTAACAAAACTGTTTTAATATCACAAGACCTGGCCACGCATTACTGATACACCACCAGGTTTGGGTAACAGCTAATCGCTATGGTTACTGTCAATAAGTTTTGCACAAGTGCATAAAAAAAAAAAAGCAATACAGACGATACCATTTTATTTCAGAAAGTAGAATGAAACGCACCACAAAGGGATATTTTACATCTTTGTAAGAGCTTAGTGCTTCTGGCTTTTCAGGTGCTGAATGATGGGTGCCATATGACTGCAGCTGATTAATAGCATGTGAATGCATAGAGGACAACTACTGTGAACGTAACACTTTACCTGACAGGGTTTCATCATCAGTATCCTTATCTCGGGTTGAATTGTAAACAGGGTGTCATGAATTGTTACATAACTATATTGTCCATATGGTCATGTATTAAAATACAGGGAAAACGTGTGTTCTACATTAAATTGTCAAGGTTCCTCGTGAATTATTTTGTTGACCTCATTATATGGTCTCAGCTCAGAAAGGTATACCGCATATGTAAGGCACTTTCAAACTGAATTCAATTTCCCTCCTCCTACACCATATTACTGGTCATGTTTCACCATCAGTTGGTGTGAAAAGTACTTCTGAATACAAAACTCAATGATTCTACCTCTCCCCCTGCAAGTCATTATACTGCAGAAAATAGCCTCAGATCCTAGACACTGGGTAGACAGGACAACAGCAGCATAACAACAAAAACCATTTCATTTCAAATGACAATTTATGATTACAGCTCATTTGTATTTACAGGTACAATATAAAAAAACAATGCCCGTGGCATTTCACACAGTCGAGGGTACGCCCAGAGTAAACCAAAGTCCACATAGGGACAGTAGTTAAAACACGTAAAAACAAGATTGGAGTACAAAAGCATGGTCATACAGAGATTGTTGAAATCAGGGCTCTGCTACCCAACCACGACATTATACATCAGGTTTGGGCCTGTGTTTTCACTCATAAAATAACTAGGGTATGGGTCTCACTAAATTGATCACTAACATGTTAAGCTGGGCCACTTGCTAGTGCTCTGCTGCACATTAGTCACATCAGACTAAAGTCTCAACATTGTGTCAGAAGTGCTTCAACCGCAAATAAACACCAGGAGAGATTTATTTCACAGAAAATAAATGTTCCTTGAGTTGGGAGTTTAGTGTGACAAAAGTACTTAACAGGTCTCGATTATTGAGCAGAGAAGCTTAAGTGGAGCCGCTGCTGTGGATATTCACACAGTGCATGTAGAGCCAGCTGCCTTGTGCCCAGGGACTGAGTGACAGAGAGAAGTCGCTAATGGATTTATTAACAGAGGAAGTTACTTCTGATTTCGGGTAGGGCCGGGCTTTAAATTTGGAAGCAGCAATCGGGCCTGGGTAGGGTAGAGGCCTGAAAGTCCCGGATATGGGTAGACTGAATGTCGCAGGCATGGGTAGGGCCTGAATGGCCGTATGATCATAAGACTAGCCCCTTATGATTCGCCATTTGTGGTCATTCTGGACAGATTAACAAAACAAAAAATGTTATACTCGGTTCTTGCCCCGCCTGCTGTCTCTTCAGCACCTGCTGCATCTGTAGGATAAATATCTGCAGGCACACATTCTGGACCCTCACAATTCTATGGTCCTTTCATTGTCCATAAGCTCTTCACTCCGCTTCTGCATCCGCTTCCTTCTTCTTCTTCTTTTTCTTCTTCTTGGCACTCTCGCCCACCTGCGCATAAGGAGATTTGTTATTCTTTGGGTAAATGTTGAAAGCAATTCAAAGTTCTAAGGGAAAATGCTCTCTGCAGTTTAAGTGAATGTTGGCTGTAGCGACTTGCTAACAAAGTAGATGTGGAAAATGTAAGGACCCAACATGACCGGATGCTCACATGCTCGAATGACTCACACCCCCAATAATGTAGCAGACCGACTCCCTCTGAAGCCACAGGCAGGTTGGAAAGGGATAACTGTCTGCACTGGTTGTGCACTCGTAGGCATGGCACATTATTAACGCACTGTACATTACCAGTATAGTTACTGAAAAACTACCGCCGAAAAACATGAGGTCAGTATGTCCCTTGCTACGACCAGAATTTCTCTAGCCACAAGATTATACAGCTGTCCAGTCTGGGCAGCAGCAGAAACCCACCTCTCCTTCGGTCTCTGCTGCTGGCTCCGCCGCCTCTGCAGCTGGGTGCTCCAGTTTTTGCTTTTTTTCCTTCTTTTTCTTCTTCTTCTCCTTCTTGGGGTCTTCTGCCAATGGAGTGGAAGGTGCAGAGGCTGCCGCAGCATCACTATCACTGTCTTCCCTCTTCCTCTGAAAGATTGAGAAATTGTCATTTACTCCATCTCATGAGCTTAATTTATGTGGAATAAACTGCTTATTTGGCATGTGCCAATACCACAGGAGGCCGGGGGCACCTTAATTGGCGAGAACGGGGCCGTGGTAATGACTGGAGCGGAATTAGTGGAAGGTATCAAACACACGGTTTCCAGGTGTTTGATGCCATTCCATTGCTCCGTTCCTGACATAGTTATGAGCCGTTCTCCCCTCAGCAGCCTCCTGTGGCCAGCAATACCCGAGTATAAACTTATGTTAGCATACCTTTGCGTCCCCATTGCCGGTTTCTTCAGCCTTGGGCTTGGACGCACTGAAAATGAGAAGGCAACATGTCTCACTGTTTCAGACGCATACCTTATTTAATTTACAAATACACCTACATCCACAAACTAGTCATCAAGTTCCTCACAAGTTAACCCACATGGGTGGGAAATAATAGCTATGCATGTGTACACAGCTCAGCTGCCAGACATGCAGAACGGATGACCAGACCTCTGCTGAGCTTTGAGAGTTGATGTTGCAGACTGACTCCCTCAGAGACCACGGGGCAGACCAGAAAGGGATAACCGTCTGCTGACTAGAATCAGAACATGTAGGTTTCAACACCACTGCTCTATCAAGCGCCTGTTAGACTGGCTTCACACCTGTAATCTACGTAGCCCTCCTTCCAGTCTGATGGAGTACTGTCGTTGGCTTTGCCGCGTTTGTCCAGCAGTCCCTTCTGGATCATCATCTTCTTCTGGCTGGCCTGTTCATTACAAATCAAAATCTTACTAGTAAGAAGAATAACAATGTGCACTAAAAGCATAACGTCGTAAAATGGGAAGACTTCCTACCTTGGGCCCCAAGCCCCACTTGCGGGGGTAGGTGTCGCGTTCCATGATGACCCTCTTTATCTTGGCCACGACACCGTGGTCACACGTGGAGATCACTGCAGTAGTCATGAGGGCAGTAGCTGAAAAATCAAAGGGGGAAACTTGAGACACGAACATAAAACATGTATATGGAGAAAATGTGGTTTTTCAAAGCCATCAGTCAAGGGTGATAGATAATAGGTCATCTTTGCACAAAGCGCTAATGCCGCCTATGAGATCATCATGTGGCCTTTTGGAAAAACCTCCCAATTGCTTTGCAGAACAGCATATTTCTATTGCTCACCTATACAAATGGCCTCTCCTTTGGTTGTTATCACCACAATATCTTGGTTCATCTCAATGCCATCCTCATATCGTAGGACACCAGGCAACATTATCTTCGCTCCATAGCAGATCGCATTCACCTGGGGAGAAAATAAACCACAGTTTATTTAAAGAAATGTTCAGTCCTCTAAACAAGGTCAGTTTGAAAATGACACCCAGACTATCAATTACAAGGCCGAAATCACTCACTGCACTGTCTTTCATGACCAAACGTTTGTGCGACACCAGAAGCTTCTCCAGTGGGTAGATGACTCTGCGCAGGTACGTCTCGTCCTTGTTGTGGTCATACTGCCACTGAGCATCCAGCACATCATGCATGGTCACCAGGTTGTCCTGCAGAGAACAAGTTCCAACATTGAAGGAGTCTAAAATACATGACACAAACAGAACACAGGCCTAAATATAATTTTCATAACATGCTGGCTAGAGTGGAATCAGGTTGCTGGGCATATCTACTTCCTACTCAGAGCCACTATGCCATTTCTGTGCCAATAAATAATTACCGGAACTGGGGAGAGGCCCAGAGTTGAACTCAACACATTGGACTTCAATTTAACCACTGACAAGACACAGCCAAAGGATTGAGAAAGAGGTGCGACTCACCCTCTCTCCCAGAACACCAGAGCGAACTCTCCTCAGCTCCTGCATCTGACCACCAACACCCAGGAGGAGCCCCAGGTGGACACACAGGGTCCTGATGTAGGTCCCCGCCTCGCAGCTCACCCAGAAAATACCTGCAACAAGCGCGGTTAGTTTATTATCTCTAGGCGAACAGCTTCTAGTTTAATGATATTGAATTGGAAGTTCATGTATTAAAAGTACGCCCCCAGAGCATGAGGAAATAATGCATTAGATTCCTTACCCAATCTCCTCTCTGGGTCATACTCAATGAGTTTGCTTTCATAAACGGTCCTAACTCTCAACTGCCGCTTAACGGCTGCGATGAGAGGTGGTCGCTGGAACAAAGCACCTGTGAGGGTTTCAATTCCCTAAAAGAAAAAAAAGAGAGAAAAAAGAAGTGTTGGATTAACCACGAACTCCCAAAACACGGGTATATCACCCATTTCCTTTCTAATGTGTGATCAGGTGTGTCAACTCGTCTTTGTTATCGCAGGGCCCTCCAGTCCTGCCCCTGTCTCCAGCATGAGCTGCCCCAGTAGAACACTGAGGTGGCAGAGTGGATCCCGGGACACAGCAGACATGCATGGCTAAAACAGACATGCGCACCACAGAGAAAGCAGGACCCTAGCAAGCACTCAGAGAATGGATAAACACGTTCATCATCTCACATCCATGTCAAAAACCTTCCTATGAAAAGGTATAATTTTACAGTTAAATTAAAACGCTGAGCCATGCTAAGATAAGACAACCTATTAACTTACCCTAGCAAGTGTGTGCTCATTCTCAATAGCATTGTGCAGCCGAACAATTCCCACATACTCTTTGCCTGAAACAGACGGCAGAAGAGTAGTAAGGAGTGGCCAATCTTAATGTGTTTACATAACCAGCAGGAGGTAAACAGTCCGAGCAGGAAGGGGTTGGGTTTACAAGGCGACTCACCTGCACTCTGCTGGGACTTGACCAGTCGTGTGGCTCTGTCCACACACACAATGAGGCAGCCGGTCACCTTGGGGTCCAGGGTTCCACTGTGGCCAGTCTTCTCCACTCGCAGGATACGTCGGATCCAGGCCACCACCTCATGAGAGGAGGGATTTGCAGGCTTGTCCAAGTTGATGAAGCCTGTCCTGCACATCACATGGATCGACATGGGGTTAGAGAAGAGGAGCAAAATGAAATCACAGACAAGACGTCAATACTTTCAAATGCATCCATGTAGAGCCATCAGACAAGGGTGATAGATAAGAAGTCATCTTTGCACATAGTGCTAGTGCAATCTATTTACATTCATCATGTGGCTTCATAAAAAAAATTGACACAGAAGAAAATAATTAAGAACCAAGAGTTACCGAACATAATCCTGAATGCTCCTCTTCAAAGGGTTTGAGCCATTTGGCAAAGGTGTGTAGTGAGCTGTCCGAATGTTGAGTTTGTCAAAATTCTGCAACACAATGAGTTAGAATTAAACAAACTAATTACAGTTAGAAATAACTAAATGTAACCGCAAAGGGACGTGCATGTGATCAGGAGTTTACGCTCGTCTTAGTTGTGACCGGGCCCTTGACACACGCATCAGCACACCTGCCCCAACAGTTACCCCAGTAGAACACTGGGGACAAAAGCATAGAGTCAGGCCGCTGAACCCCCTGAGTCAAGAACAGACACGGGAGGCTGCAATGCCAGGGCCCAGCAGCACTCAGCGAATGGATAAACAAGTTCATCACTTCAGATACAGCATCCTGCTTCTACAGATAGATGACAAGCAACAAAGAAAACTCACTTTCAACAGCAATGGCCACTGAGATGTGTCCAGACTGGCAACTTTGGACTCTGGTTTGATGAGGAAATCACCACTCTCCTGAATATCCTGTAAAAAATAGATATATATTTAGGAAAATATACACTACCATTTTCATACCATTTGAATCTATAACAGTGAGAAGCTTTTAGCCAACTGGAGCATAACAATTATAATAAGGACTTACCCCAACTTCATCATCAGAAACTGTCTTTTCCTTCTTCTTCTTCTGTTTTTTGGCAGAGTTCACTTGAAAGCAAAAACAGAGAGACACGTTACTACTCACTACATTTTTCGTTCCATGGCATGACGTTTATCTACAGGGGATCCCCCGTTTTCAGAGGTGGTGGTTGATAACTAATAGATCTCACCTCCATACGTATACCATTATTGTGAGCTATTTCAGACAACGAAGAAATCGTTAAATAACGAGTTAGAATTATCGGTAGTTCAAGTCATCCATCATTGGAAGCCCACACTGGATTTGGTAAGGCACACCCACGTGGCCGACACGGCCTGCACATGGTATAAAAAAAATAGGCCTTTACGGTCAATTTGACCAAACGAGGTACTATGCCAGCGTTCACAGCAACTTGTATAACTACAAACAGCCACATAACTCGGATATGCCAAATTAACGAGCTAGTTAACTGAACATGTGTATATTAATCTACTTGCAATTTACTACGGTTACCTACTTATTACGACTTGCTAAGCTAACTAAAGTTAGCTGGCCATTTTGCTAACAAAATTCAGCAAGGTTGCAAAACCATCTGGAAGCATACGCAGGTAAATACATCTGCCATAGACCTGGCTAGTTGGATAGTCACACGGTTTACACTAGATCAGCAAAGGCTATTGCGAACGTGGCCGCCTATTTGACCATGCCTCCATGTTGAGGGTGCAGCAGTGCTGCTAAAAACATGCAACAATTTCCAAGTAAATAAACATCGTAACTAGCTACACATACTTCACACACCTCCCATTGCGTAGCACTTGTAGCCAGCTATATAAATAGTACCGTTAGGCTGTGCAAAGACGGGCTGCAGACCACTTACTTTCAACGTCCGCCATCTTCGGTGTGCAATGAGACTGAGGGGGACACGTGTGTTCAATGCGCATGACTTTTCAGGAAAAAGCGCTACCTCCCATCCAAGCCACGCGATAGTTCATTCTAGAATCACCAGAACGGAAAAAAATGACATTTGAGTTCAACTAATTAGAGTTCAACATTTTGTGACAACATAACACCATTAAACTATAAAAGAATGCATGACACTCATAAAAAATGTTTTTTTTTAAAAATGTTCCTTTGATGCTGGATACGTTTTAATGCATGTCAGTCTGTCTTTGCTTGACAACAAAAGAGAGCCACCCAATAGAATCAAATCAAATTTTATTTGTCACATACACATGGTTAGCAGATGTTAATGCGAGTGTAGCGAAATGCTTGTGCTTCTAGTTCCGACAATGCAGTAATAACCAACGAGTCATCTAACCTAACAATTTCACAACAACTACCTTATACACACAAGTGTAAAGGATGAAGAATATGTACATAAAAATATATGAATGAGTGATGGTACAGAACAGCATAGGCAAGATACAGTAGATGGTATAGAGTACAGTATATACATAAGAGATGAGTAATGTAGGGTGTGTAAACATATTAAGTGGCATTGTTTAAAGTGGCTAGTGATACATTTGATATATAAATTTTTCCATTATTAAAGTGGCTGGAGTTGAGTCAGTATGTTGGCAGCAGCCACTCAATGTTAGTGGTGGCTGTTTAACAGTCTGATGGCCTTGAGATAGAGACTGAAAAACAGCTTCTCTGTCCCTGCTTTGATGCACCTGTACGGACCCCGCCTTCTGGATGATAGCGGGGTGAACAGGCAGTGGCTCGGGTGGTTGTTGTCCTTGATGATCTTTATGGCCTTCCTGTGACATCGGGTGGTGTAGGTGTCCTGGAGGGCAGGTAGTTGCCCCCGGTGATGCGTTGTGCAGACCTCAATACCCTCTGGAGAGCCTTACGGTTGTGGGCGGAGCAGTTGCCGTACCAGGCGGTGATAGAGCCTCACCACCTGGGGGCGGCCATCAGGAAGTCCAGTACCCAGTTGCACAGAGCGGGGTCGAGACCCAGGGTCTTGAGCTTGATGACGAGTTTGGAGGGTACTATGGTGTTAAATGCTGAGCTGTAGTCGATGAATAGCATTCTCACATAGATATTCATCTTGTCCAGATGGGTTAGTGCAGTGTGATTGCGCCGTCTGTGGACCTTTTGGGGCGGTAAGCAAATTGGAGTGGGTCTAGGGTGTCAGGTAGGGTGGAGGTGATATGGTCCTTGACTAGTCTCTCAAAGCACTTCATGATGACGGAAGTGAGTGCTACGGGGCGGTAGTCGTTTAGCTCAGTTACCTTAGCTTTCTTGGGAACAGGAACAATGGTGGCCCTCTTGAAGCATGTGGGAACAGCAGACTGGGATAAGGTTTGATTATTCAATCAAATCAAGAAAAAGGGTATTGAAAAAGGCAAAAGTTCCTAAATACATGAATCCAAAATGTCTGGTAATTGTAGTGATTGAGACATACTATAATATTTTAAGATTAGAAACTAATCCCTAAAACAAAGCCAATATGTTAAACATCTCAATATGTTAAGTTCCAGTTCAAAACATGATTGTTGTTCTAACAAGAGCATATGCATGCATAATGCAGATCACAGTCCATGTTCTTCACTTAAACACTTAAAAATAGTAAAAGACTCCAGTCACCCATAGACTGTTCTCTATGCTACCACACGGCAAACGGTACTGGAACGCCAAGTCTAGGATCAAAAGGCTCCTTAAAAGCCTCTAACCCCAAGCCATAGACTGCTGAACAATTAATCAAATGGCCACCCAGACTATTTACATTGACCCCCCCCCCCCCTTGTTTTTACACTGCTGCTACTAACTGTTACTTATCTATGCAGAGTCACTTTACAAATTACCTCTAACCTGTACCCCCACACCTTGACTCGGTACCGGTTCTCCCTGTATATAGCCTCGTTGTTGTTATGTAAATATGTTGTGTTACTTTTTGATTACATTTTTAAAACTTTATTTAGTAAATATTTTCTTAACTCTATTTCTTGAACTGCATTGTTGGTTAAGGGCTTGTTGTATTCGGCTGTATTCTGAGGAAGCAGGGCTGCAGCTTTTGGCTGGAGACTCTTCTTCACTCAGGCCTGCAGACCCAGGGAGCGGGCAGTGTTCAAGACGTCGTCTCTGGTCAGGTAGCAGCCACACAGTTGCCGCAGGCCTGTGAAGGACTCCCGACCATGCAAGACACGCCAGTTATCAATGAAGAGAACCTACCAGAAAAAGAGGGAACATACTGTATTGTTTGTGTATGATTTTGTAGTACATTACCCATCCCCTGAAACCCAATCCTGGTTTCAGAATGTCCCCCACCCCCCTCTTATATCAACATGTAGTGATGAATCCTTTCTGTCTAGATCAATGAAAAGGCATCTGTTTTTCCTTACCTTTCCAGGCTTCAGTTTGACCCACAACTCATTCTCTGGCTTCCTCAGCTCTGTGGTCAACTGTCTGTGAGCCACATACCATCGATTGACAACGTCATGGGGGATAGTGTTTATGACTGCCCGGTCGTAGTTATTGTACCTGTGAGAGAGGCAACCAAGCAGGAGGTGATACCATATTAATCCTCAATATCAGATTAAATATTCATAACATTGAGCTCAAAGGATCTAGCTCTGGATTAACAAGTGTTACGCTGTATACACTATTATTTTTTATTATGAGCAAAAGATCCTGAGCTTCCCACAAAGAACCCTCCCAAGGGACTTCATTCATATTGATGGGTGTAGCATTTCTCAAATGTGTACAACATTGTGAATTAATAGCTAACAAATACTGGTTAGAGGTTGTATGGCCTAAAATGACAATGGAAGATATGTTTAAAGCAAGACATTCAGGGAGACATTCACATCTCAAATGAAAACAGACTGGTCATACCGGATCATGTACACCTCATTGTTCCAGGGATGCACGTTGAGCACAGGGCCGATGCCTATCATGTGGTTGCGGTGGTCGCTGACATTTTCAATGTACTCATGCTTGATAGGCACCCGTGCTAGCAGCTCAAAGTTGTCAGGTGTCTTCTGGAGTACTTGGTCTGCAGAATAGAATCCATCCACGAGTAGTGTTCTTCCTCCCGTTCCCTCGTGTTTAAGGCAATGGAACACTTGGATCCTGTAATTCAAAGTCAATGGCATCAAAGTAAGTCACATGATGTGATGAAATGCCCAATAGATGGCGCATTGCCCTGTCATTTCATGGGACACCTAGGTGGAGCCTATCACACTATATCTTGTTTTATCAAGATTCAAGAAATCGGTGCCATAGCAATGTGCATCTGCCTTGCATCTTATCAGTTAAAAAAAGCCATAAACCGGTGTTGAAACAGTGTCAAACTGCAGCTTCCAAAAGGAATGGCCTGTTCCACAATGCTGAACCTGTTGTTAAAACTGTCCATTTAACTAACAATATATTCCATTTAGCAGACGCTTTTATCCTAAGGGACTGACAGTCATGCGTGCATACATTTAAAGTATGGGTGGTCCCGGGAATCGAACCCACTATCCTGGCGTAGCAAGCACCATGCTCTCTCAACTCAGCTACAGAGGACCACATCATTGTAATCACCTAACACAATAACCTACATGGATGTCTAACGTGTCTGCATCTGAAGAGGAATCTCAACCTAACCAAGATACAGATCAGCATGTGTGCTGTCGTGCTAAATTGACCTGCCATGATAACTCAAACAATTAACACCCATCCATGTGTGAACATCTTCTGAATACATACCCACAAGGCTCCTGGAAGTATGAGGTGTCTGTGTGACGGTCCAGGGCCAGTTTGGTGTAGGCAGTGTCTCCTCGGGAGAAATCTGAAGTGAAGTTCCACATCTTGCCATACATAGTCTCCCTAATAGGAAACAGGAATGAAAACACAAAGTAGAGTCTGCCGTCTCAAAAAGAATATCGACAACACTATACAAGAGCAATTCAAACATGTTTATAAATGGCAACTTTACTCCAAAGAGTTATCTTTTGTTTCTTTGGGGTGTCAGAAGGAGGGCGATTACTTCTGATGGCCAAACAGTGTTACTGGACTAGAAGAATGGCCTCATCTGGCAACCATGTGCAATGCATTTCTTCTAACACACTGCTTCCTCCCTCCCTTCCCTCCTCGTCACCCCAAATTAGAGTCTAGTATAAAGAGGGATTAGTGTGCTGGTTCAGGCATTGGAAACTTCAAAACCACACCACCTATGGAGTCCTCAATGAACCTGGTGGATTAATGAGAAGGCAGTACCACTACTCTCTCTTCTCCTCTTTGACAAATCCACACTCCATTCTAAGTGCTGAGAAAAGTTTGTTGTGCATGTTCACATGGCAAAAGTATCAAGGGCTTGTTGTTAATTAAGGAAACCAACATCTTCCCTGTAGCAGGTAGCCTAGTGGTTAGAGCGTTGGGCTAGTAACCGAAAGGTTGCTAGATTGAATGCTAGATTGAATTAAAAATCTGTCATTCCGCCCCTGAACAATACAGTTAACCCACTGTTCCTAGGCAGTCATTGTAAATAAGAATGGGTTCTTAACTGACTTGCCTAGTTAAACAAAGGTCAAATACATTTTTTAAATGCACTGTTGCTTTAACACAAGCATTGTAACAAGCTAACCCTTATTAAATAATCTCCCATTCTAAAACCATTTCTGTTTGTATGTATTGTGGTGGGTGGTATGCAGCTACTTTTAAGACCCCTGAACACCCACTTCCCATTCCCTAAGAGGCCAGTACCTGATGAGGCTGACCCTCTGGGTAACAGTCTCTGTGGCCTCAACAGTTGGTGGGACACCCTCCACAAAAGCAATGCCATACAGCAGAAAGTTCCTGAGGAACTTCTTCAGTTCATCGTCACAGGTCATAAACGTGTCCCAATTGGCAGGGGACACCTTGGCATTGGCATAGATGTCAGAGTTCCAGATGATGCGTGGCTGCATGGCACTCTGCTTCTGTCCCTCATAGCTGTTCTGAGCCAGCCAACTCAGGTTGTACTTTGTCACATGACCATCAGGCCCTGGGGTACACAAATCAAAGGCAATTCCTTCTATTATACATTCAATAACTGTTCCAAATAATGACGAGTAGCAATAGGTGCATATATCACAGTGCTGCCAAAAAGGAAATGGGCTGAAAAAACATCAAATGACGTGCAATGGATTTAGAGTTTGACGACATCAAACAGACCTAGATATACGACCTCAAATGAAATGACTGATTGCAACCAGAGTAAGGGATTTAATGGTTACAGTGTGAAATAAATCATATGGTAGCAATGTCTGCACTGTCTACAGTATGTCATTATAGCCTTTTACAAGAGGCAAAGGTCTCCCTGAACAATGCAGTAACTATCTCAGGATTGGCA
The DNA here is from genome assembly GCF_034236695.1 of Oncorhynchus nerka. Lineage (NCBI taxonomy): Eukaryota > Metazoa > Chordata > Actinopteri > Salmoniformes > Salmonidae > Oncorhynchus > Oncorhynchus nerka. The sequence continues at coordinate 56,045,935 of NC_088405.1, forward strand.
GTGGTCAAGTTCCAGGCTACTTCACAATGTGGGCTTTCTCTTAGTTGAGAAAAGCAATCTTCAAACCAAGACTTACATGTGAGGAAGAGATTCTCATCATCCACCCTGGTGTTGGCGGGACATATGTTCAGCTCCACATGTGACGTATCTAGGTTCCTCTGGTTGGTCTTGCTGTTGTAGCAGGAGGCAGAGCGGCAATGATCCCGTAGCCACACATAGTCAAAGTGCATAACAAGTCCTCCATAGCTGAGCTCTGAAGATTCAAATGTTAGATTTATAAGTAAATATTAGTGTATAATATGGAAACTGGCCTAGTCAAGTGTCAGGTCCAGACACTATTCTAACCAATGTACCAGATTAAAGTCCAATATTGGACCGAGTACGCCCCACTCATCGACGGGGCTGTAGTGGAGCAGGTTGAGAGCTTCAAGTTCCTTGGTATCCACATCAACAACAAACTAGAATGGTCCAAACACACCAAGACAGTCGTGAAGAGGGCACGACAAAGCCTATTCCCCCCAGGAAACTAAAAAGATTTGGCATGGGTCCTGAGATTCTCAAAAGGTTCTACAGCTGCAACATCGAGAGCATGTTGGTTGCATCACTGCCTGGTACGGCAATTGCTCGGCCTCCGACCGCAAGGCACTACAGAGGGTAGTGCGTACGGCCCAGTACATCACTGGGGCTAAGCTGCCTGCCAACTAGGACCTCTACACAAGGCGGTGTCAGAGGAAGGCACTAAAAATTGTCAAAGACCCCAGCCACAGACTGTTCTCTCTACTACCGCATGGCAAGTGGTACCGAAGTGCCAAGTCTAGGACAAAAAGGCTTCTCAACAGTTTTTACCCCGAGCCATAAGACTCCTGAACAGGTAATCAAATGACTACCTGGACTATTTGCATTGTGTGCCCCCCCCCCCCCCAACACAACACCTCTTTTACACTGCTGCTACTCTCTGTTCATTATATCTGCATAGTCACTTTCATCATATCTACATACTACCGCAATCAGCTTGACTAACCGGTGTCTGTATGTAGCCTCGCTACTGTATATAGCCTCGCTGCTGTACGCACCTCGCTACTGTTTTTCCACTGTTGTTTTTATTTCTTTACTTACCTATTGTTCACCTAATACCTTTTTTGCACTATTGGTTAGAGCCTGTAAGTAAGCATTTCCCTGTAAGGTCTACACCGGTTGTATTCGGCGCAGGTGACAAATAAACTTTAATTTGAAAGTACAACATTGGTTCTCAAGTAACACGAGGCTGAAAAGACCTGGCATGGACTCTCAGATCCTCAAAAAGTTCTGCAGCTGCACCATTGAGAGCATTTTGACTGGCTGCATCTGCACTTGGTATGACAACTTGGCAAGGCGCTACAGAGCGTAGGTGCTACCCAGTACATCACTGTAGCTGAGCTCCATGCCATCCAGACCCACTGGTATAGAGGTCATCATAGGCTGTTCTCTTTGCGATCGCACGACAAGCGGTAGAGATGCACCAAGTCTGAAACCAACAGGACCCTAAACAGCATCTACCCCCAAGCCATACGACTGCATTGACCCCTTTTCGAACAACCTTTTTTTGACTCATCACATATACTGCTGCTACTGTTTACTATGTCACTTTATTCCTAGTTATACTGAACACAAATATAAAACGCAGCATGTAAAGTGTTGATCCCATGTTTTATGAGATGAAATAAAAGATCCCAGAAATGTTCCATATTCAAAAAAGCCTTATTTCTCTGAAATGTAGTGCATTCATTTGTTTACATCCATGTTAGTGAGAATTTCTCCTTTGCCAAGATAATCCATCTACCTGACAGGTGTGGCATATTAAGAAGCTGATTAAACAGAAGGATCATTACACAGGTGCACCTTGTGCTGGGGACAAAAGGCCACTCTTAAATGTGCAATTTTGTCACTCAACACAATGGCACAGATGTCTCAAGTTGAGGGAGCTTGCAATCAGCCTGGTGACTGCAGGAGTGTCCACCAGAGTTGTTTCCAGATAATGTAATGTTAATTTATCTACCATAAGCCGCCTTCAACGTAATTTTAGAGAATTTGCAGCACGTCCAACCGGCCTCACAGCCGCAGACCATGTGTAACCGCGCCTGCCCAGGACCTCCACATCTGGCTTCTTCATCGTATTTCATCGTTTTTCTTCATCGTCCGAGACCAGCCACCCGGACAGCTGGTGAAATTGAGGATTATTTCTATATGAAATAAAGCCCTTTTGTGGGGAAACAAACTCAACCTGATTGGCTTGGCCTGGTTCCCCTGTGGGTGGGCCTGGCTCCCCTGTAAGTGGGCCTGGCTCCCAAGTGGGTGGCCTATGCCCTCCTAGGCACACCCATTGCCTCATCCCTGCCCAATCATGTGAAATCCATAGATTAGGTCCTAATTTATTTATTTCAATGGACTGATTTTCTTATATAAACTGTAACTCGGTAAAATCGTTGCATTTATATTTTTGTTCAGTATTCTTGTACATATATATCTCCATTAACTCATACCCAAGTTATCGTTACTCATTGGTAAGCTATTATTCCGTGTTTTACTTTTTTATTATTTCTCTATTTTCTTTCTCTCTGCATTGTTAGGAAGAGCCCGGAAGCAGTTTCACTGTTAGTCCACACCTATTGTTTACGAAACACGAGACGATTAAAATTGTTTTTGATATGAACAACTTGAACTTCAATAACAAACACATAGGAAACTAGAGTGAATTAAATGCCAAAGAATCATAGCCTTTGGTAAAGGGAAGCGCAGATTTTTTTTTTTAACTTTAAAAAACAATAGTCAAGACACTCACCAAGGCATTCTTCCTGAAGTTGCCAGCGACAACTCGTCGACGGTGGAGCAGCAGTACACTGCCAACACCTCGCTTCATTCTGGGTCCGTATGAGTCGGGAGACCAAAGGAGCCTGTGTTTTCGATATGGGTCGCAAATAGCCATGTAAACGGAAAAACACCCGAGACAAAGCCATTATCTGTTCATGTAAAATCGGTTTAGATGGAACACTGGACAGATGCACAATTATATACAGCAGTTGATGTGGATTATTGCGTCAGAGACTCCTGCACAAATGATAAATTCGCCGATTTACTTCATTGCTTTGATTGAGAACCAATCAACTCACAGAACAGATCTCGTGTGGATTCCAGTCAACTGTTGATAGCAGCACAGTGACTTGACTGTAATTCCGATTTCGTGGACCTTCTTCTGCTTCGATAAACACCCACAATGCCAATCGCGGGGTTTAATTATTAAACAAGTTTGCTCGATTTTTCCTAGTAGTTTATAGTCTTTGCTGGCTAGCGTTGCAGTATTGTAAACTTTGGCCTCGTACCTTAATAACATTGACGCTGAGAACTGCTAGTATAGCAGCTATAAAATAGGGACAGAACAGTTTGAGGTCGCGTTCCTCTGCCCAGGCGTTGCTGTCACATGTCAGATTTTACACCCTGATCACACTGCCTCTGCTTGCTGTAAAGCAAACGCAGCGTTCCATTGGAAATGAATGTGCTTCTGGTGTACCAGAATGCAAACTCTGTCTGTGTGATCGAGGCGTAAGTCTTCCAGTTCGCGTGCTTGCTTCTGCCTCCCTCTGGTAGACTGGCATAATGCAGCTTGGTTCCGAGTTCTGAAATGTTGAAACAAAAAATGTATTTGAGGCTCAGGGTTTATATTACAAAGTCTAATTGTGTCAGGGATAAATGTTTACCCAAGATGATCAAATACTGTAGCTAGGTAAAGTAAAATCAAAGTCTCGTACCACAGATTTTCTAAACATATTGACCCTATGCGTCACAGGTTCCATCCATCCGGTTTGCACGGACAGGGATGACCGCTGAGGACTCGCGGCTTGCCTCGCCCTGTTTTGCAACATCGAAGCAGCATTTTGAAGACATTCGTTAAAAAAAAATACAATGTATCCTTTCGTTGATATAGGATGGAAGTCTCTCTAGAACAACTACTTTTTTCATGTCTGAAAAGCCAGTAAATGAGAAATGGAGTGCCGGTACTATTTGATGAGCGGAGGAAAATTGATTTCGTTTAAAAGATATGGCTGTGAAGCCATGTGCTTCTTTGTTTACAAAAACATAGGCTGTTAGTGGAGTGGTGAAATTGTGTGAATAGTTCTGTAAAGAATTTGGACTTGTAAGAAGTGAGCCGCACAACCGGTAAGGAAGTCTGCGTTTTAGTCTATTTGAAGACCAATATAATGAATTGGTTGTCCTTTTGTGTTGCGTGAGACATAAAACGCGTGGATTTACTTTGTCCATGGCCTTTGACATGCGCGCTCCTATTTCGGATTATTCAGGCATCAATGTTGCTTTGACCATCAAACCAGAAATTGTTTTCGTAAATTAGTTACATCTTTCGGCAATTACCGCTATGGAACTTGTCCGTAACTTTGCTGTATCATGATTAATGTGTGGAAACGCCGGATTGTGTGTAGCCACTAGCCAGCTTGCTAACGTTAGCTAGCTAGCTAGTTACGCAACAAAGAGATTTCGGAAGGAGGGTAAAGACCCCTGAAGAAAGTGGCACAAATGTTACCTTTCATTTGCTGCATTTGTAAGGACGAAAATCTCAAAGAGCCCAAAGATTGTTTAGCTCTGAACTACATCACCAGATCGATTGTCTATCTAGTTAGATATACCCAACTATATTGTTTGATTTGTCATAATAGCTAAATGTGTCATGACTCGTACATTAGCTCATTTTGAAAGTGCACTTTCACATTCGGTATTTTGGAGAATAATTGACTGCGCACTGAAACCTATTTACTCGAAGCCAGCTAGCTATTCTGCAATAGATTGGCGCTCTAATAACTTTTCGTAGCGCGTACATTTACTATTACAGGGATGTCCTCGTGTGGATTGTATGTGGGTGAGGGAAGGTCACGTGGCTAAAACGTTTGTTTACAATCAACCTCTGCAATCCCCACACCCACCAATTCCTCCATTAGTTTGATTGAGGCTATGGTCATTGCTACGCGAATGTTTTTACAATGTTACATTATTTATGGATTTTTGATATTGTGGATTCATGCTTTGTTATTCAGATGTTAACATGCAATATTATTTCCCCAGTACCTGCAACTTGCCTGGAGCAGCCTATTCAGACAGTGGGACAAACTATCTGCCTGGAGCAGCCTATTCAGACAGTGGGACAAACTATCTGCCAACTCAATGCCTAGTTTCAATTCCCTACCGACCATTCGTACGGGTGAGTGTGGTGGACTGTGGGAACATGGAAGAGTCTATTCATAAACATTTTGCTTGCATCTTTTTAACACTTCGCCCCCTAATTACATACCATTAAATTAATGTTTTGAGACCCCTGGTGCCTTACAATGTTTACTGAGAATGTGCTTTGTGGGGGGGAGCTTGTCTGCTATGTAATAAAGTGCTTACAGTGCAGGTAATGGTTATGTCCTACCTACCGCAATGTGAGCACTTCTGTCACAAGGCAGACGTCCTATCTGCTCAAATCTGACGTGGTCATCCAACATTTTGGTGAAAGAAAGAAGTCCACTTCATTGTATTTTCCCAATTACATAGTTTCTGGCTTTCGGGCTACTGGCCCAACGCTCTAACCACTAGGCAGCCTGCCACCCCATAAATGGTGGGATCCACTGAACTTGCTGTTTTTGCCCATTGGTGTCAAAAGTGCTGTTTGTGCAGGTAGATAAACTCATCAGACCTACTGCAAAAGCAGCACTTCCTGACTCACAGGGTGCACCACTCATCCAGTTCCACCAGAGGGTAGGAATTCCTTGGTCGCAGTTGCTGCAAATAACATTGCCAGGGATCTCTAGGGTGGGTTTTGCACTATAATGAAAGCACAGCCCAGATGCTGTGTCTCTGATGTGAATTCACAAAGGTTTAGATCCATTGAAAACATCCAACTACGTTGCTGCTGGTTCTGGACAGCTTTGCTGGGTGATCAGCCTGTGCACCTCAAGAGTCGCTGTGCAAACCCATGCAAAACTGACTATAACTGGAACTGATCACCCTTCCTAACTTACTACCCCTTGTCAACACAAATAAGCCTAATATTGACTTGCACCTTTGCTGTCTCATCTTTGACCCAAAAAGGGCCCTTTAGCTGCTAGTATAGCTGTCTGAGTCGCACAGCTTGTCTCTTTCCCTGAACAGCCCAGGAGTCATTTTGTTTCACCATTTTCTCCAATTTATTGGAATTTAGTGCAACTGGTCGTGGAACATGCTATGCTTCCTTGTGGTTTTACATTCTAAGTGGGGCCACTAAGACTGGCTTGTGTTGAGAGGCGGAGTCTTGGGCAATTGCCGGCAATCTTAAGAGGCATTGCACTTGTCTCGGTCTGACAGCACTGGCAGAGCGCGACCACTGGAGTAGATCACATGGGGGCCACATGGGAGGTGACATACAGAAGACATTCTTGCCCTGCCTGTTAACCATATTTCTGTAAAGGATTGTACAGTGGAGGATAGTAAGATCAGATGGCAAACGGTACATGAGAGGTATTTGAAATGTGACATGAAGTGAATGTTTAGATGAAAAGTCAGAAATAAAGTGTTTGTTTGGACCCTATCTATCTTGCATTGAGACTCTGTTTTGTTGTTAGAATAGGAAATAATGTAGTGTCACAGAATGAAGTGAACTCAACTGTAGCTTGAAGGTATTTTGTAATCAAGACCCCTCGGTCTTGAGGAGGATAGCTGTCTCAGCTACAACATCCCAACTTGTGGCCAAGGCCAGTGACGAATAGCATATTTTGAACATCATGCCATAGATTTTTACACTGTATCAATCAAATTTATTTTATAAAGCCCTTTTTACATCAGCAGTTGTCACAAAGTTATTTAGATACCCAGCCTAAATACTATTGAACATTGTGTTTTATCCCTAATGTGGAGCATTGGGAGAGGTGTCATGCGTGGCTGGGAAAGAATACCTTTAGCAGTATTATGACGAAGTGCTCCTAAAGGATATAATATGACATTTCCACTGTCTGCCATATAATGGTGGTCATGTAGTATGTTAATGTGTGCCCCAAAACACAACTTAATTTTCCTTGGAATGTATGTCTTTTGAAGGGGGTGAGAATAGACTGGTCAGGACATGCTGGCCATGAAAGTGGTTTATAATCCTCTGCTGTATCACTACAGGATATTCTTTGATTATTATGGTGAGTGTGTGTGTGTCTCTCAGGGTCTCCCCACTGTTTTAGCCCATTTCTCAGATTCCTGCCCTGTTCCCCTCACACCGGTTTAAACGCCCCTCTGCCTCCTTAAAGGTGTGGCTCTAGCCCATTCAGGGGGCCTCTGAATCTCCCTATGCCACGACTACAGCCCAGATGAAGGCCCCTACAGCCATATTGCAACTCCTCAGTTCCCCTTTTCCATTGATGTTAAAACATTTTTATACAAATGATTTCTGTAGGTGTACAAATAGGCCTAATGTTCCTCCTTGGGTGTTTTTAGATAGTAGTAATTAAAGGATGTGGCCCCTTGCCACATTGCCTGTCTGGTTCATGGAGGGTAGTGATTATCTGTGTGCTTTCTCAATGCCCGGCAGAGAACATGATGACAAGGTACTGGTATTTCCCTTAAAGATCGCAGAGGTACAATGTATTTGTTTCTCTTAGTGTGATAGTTAAGTAATGCAATATGAGCTCTGACAGCAATTTGCCAGAAGCTTGCTGTGTGTTTGTGTGTAGTAGCATTCTATACTAATCCATCTCATACAGACTATTTGAGTTGTCAGTGCCCTATAATTTGAATGTGCAAACTGCTAATGATGACCTATAAGGTTGTTCTGTGGTTATGCTCGGTGTACTTTTAGTGATGCAGGCCTGCCTCAAAAACAAAAGTGTTGTCATTTTGTTAGTAACCCGTGACAAGGCAGTAAAGACTTACTTTTGATATCCTTTTTCAGTGTTCGTTACTTGAAACAGAAGTCAACCCTACACCCCCAACCTAATTATTGTCTTGCCAAGTAACAGAAGTTAAAACGGAAAACCCCAGCTGTTTTGAGAGAAGGGGTTAATTTTGCTGTTCAAGCAGGTTTTGTCAAGAAAATGTCTGTTTTGCTAATATTACCCCCTGGGAATCCAACATATGTCTGAACAGATGTTCACTTGAAAAGGGGTTGAGAAGTTTCAAGTATTCTGTACTGGGACATTTTAGAACTCATTTGGCATACGTGTGTCAGTTGATGATCATCATGCAATACCATATTGGTATACATATGACATGAAGAGAGAGTCTACAATGTATCTCTTCTGAAGAGTACTTCTAACAGGACCAAATGCAGCTGTAGTGAGGCCAAAACATCAAGGGACCCTACCACCCCATGCACACTTTCTGCCCTCAGCGGGTGCCTGGCTGTCACGGTTTTACGAGTTGTAAGCCTATTTAATTTGAAGTTTCCATTTTATTGTTAATTCCCTCAGGTACACACTTATTATAGTGCTTAATGAGCGCTTTAACCATGTCCACGTCTCAAGAAGAAAAGGATGGTAGAGGTGCAAGGGGTGGAGTTTCTTGGGGTCAATAGCCAATGGAAAGCACCCAAATTATGAGTGGCATTGAGTTCAGTATTTATGAACTGTAAAGTTGTCTCAAACTGACACTGGGCTGTGAAGAGAGATACGAGTGCAGGTGAGTAAGAAAATTATTTGAAAATGATCTGCTTCATATAATATGTGCTTTGATCATTAGACTGGTCAAGAGGCCTGACTAGATTCATTTAATTAATATATTTATCATTATTGTATAAGGGGACGTTTGATTGCATGCATCAATGATTGATCGTGGGTCTAAAACAGGATTTCTTTAAATGAGTTAATTGATGCTGTGGACATAAGCTTGAGCACCAGAGCCTTTCCTGGAGTGAAGTGGGAAGATCTTTATATTCTATATAAAATATCACTGCTGCTCAGTCAAGGTTTAACTTGTCAGTTTAGGGTCATGTGTAATGTAATTAATCTATTAAAAGGTGGACAGGTGATTTCATTGATTCACGTGGTAAATTGAAAGCTTTCTGTGTAGTCTGATAAAAATGAAAGGATATTTTGATGTAGGTAGTTTCAAATGCGAAAGAAACTAGTCAGTTTATTATCCAATGTGCCAATACAGCTACTAAGTGAACAGCAGGTGTCTGGTCTATGATCAAAGCAGAAGAACATAGAATTCCTACTGCATTTTACACCAGTCAAGTGTCTGTGTGTTTTCCAGGTGGCAAGGATGATTTCTCAGGTTCTCCTGACGGGGACACTATGTTGCCTACTCCCAGGTCTGTTTCCACTCTAAACCAACATGTATGCCGAGTTGGCAACTAAATATAGCGTATATAACGGGGGCATAGCTTTCTATTGCAAACGTGATAACGCAAACAGATTTTATGAAATAGAAAGTTATAAAGTTTTCCTAAACTTCTGAGTCTGCAGATATTTCTGTAGCAAGACCCCTCTCAACACCTCTGACCCTGTGGTATCCTCTATCCCTTATCCCGCTCTGCAGGTTTGCTGGATGCTACACCACTGAAGGCTAGAGGTAAAAGAAAATACAACAATGGCACGTGCTTGTTTTACTGCGTAGCCTACTCTTTGATTTATGTTTGACTTGCGTATGTGTGTGCGCGAGTGTTCGCACATGCAAGAAAAAAAGGTTAAATTATTTTTTCTGAATGTGTTTTCTCCATCCCCCTCTCTTCCACCATGGTTCCTGCCATTAAATGCAGCTGTGAGGGAGGTCAGCATCGACTCTGCCCAGGCTCGTGGCTTCCTGTCTCAGTCACGCCCCAAACGGAACGTCGATCACAAGTGGCACCGCGGCACACCTGATTTCCAGTCCTACTACAAATTCTACAACAGCATCGGCCATATTGAAGGAGTGAGTCAAGGGAGCAAATCATGAGACACTCCCTAGAAGATTTGTCATCACTGTAATGAATGTTAAACATAATTTAATACAGGTTCTTTTCACCTGCCCATTCCTCAACCCACCTGATCACTTATTTTCTCTTTCTCTCCCTCTCTCATTCTCAAACCCTGTGTGGATCTCTCTCTATATTCCTCCCAGCTGTATGAGATTGACAGGATCAGGATGCTGTATCAGCAGATGCGTCACCTGGAGCAGGTCTATGGGCCAGACGCCTCCAGCTACCAGAATGCCCTGGGTGTGATAACCCCACCACCCACCACCATAGCTCCTACTACCACCACACTGCCTGCTACCACTCAGCCCACTCCTACTACCCAAGCACCACTTTCTTTTACTAAGACTGACGTCCTGTATCTGTGCAACCCCAAAGACCCCCTCTGTAAAGCTCACATCGTCTACCTGCCTGCAGGGGCCATCCCAGTCCTCTGTGACCCACGCTACAACCCTGCCTGCAAACCCCAAACTGCTACGGTGGTCATTGCTGCTGCACCTATGGAGCCAGCTCCTGTAGCACCTCTGGAGCCAGCTGTTGAAGCACCACCTCCACGATCTCCTAAGAAGTCTCTCCAACCTCCTCGTCCTCCTCCCATCATCATTAAAGGGATGGAGTATGACTGTGACCCTTACTGGGACCCTGACTGCCTGATCGATCACCCACCTCGCCCTGTCAAGGCGACTGAGCCACTACCACCACCCCATACACTCCCCGTTTTTGTGGAGAAGAAGGTGAAGGAAGACGTTGCTCTTGAGGAGACCAAAACACCTTTTAACCTGCGTGATTTTCGGCGTGACATATTTGACCCTTACCGCTATTCTGACCAAGCCCCTGACCCGCAGTAGATGAATAAAACAACAGAAAATTGACATACAAATAAAACAGTAGTGTTAGTTTACAACAGAAGGTCAGTAAACAAATACAGGTAGAACAAAACCATAACAAGCCTGACAAAATCTTGTATTCAACGTGTGTATGTGAGCCTGTTATTTTCCTTAACATTAGGACATTTGTCTGGGTGTGGACTCTACGAGGTGTTGAAAGCATTCCACAGACACAGTTGTGTCATGTTGGCTGGATGTCCTTTTGATACACACGGGAAACTGTTGAGCGTGAAAAACCCAGCAGCGTTGCAGTTCTTGAAACACTCAAACCGGTGTTCCTGGCTCCGACTACCATACCCCGTTCAAAAGCACTCAAATCTTTTGTCTTCTCCATTCACCCTCTGAATGGAACACATACACAATCCATGTCTCAATTGTCTCAAGGCTTAAACATCCTTCTTTAACCTGTCTCCTCCCCTTCATCTACACTGATTTGAAGTGGATATAACAAGTGACATCAATAAAGGATCATAGCTTTCACCTGGATTCATGTGGTCAGTTTGTCATGAAAAGAGCAGGTGTTCCTGATGTTTTGTACACAGTGTATACAGTGCATTTGGAAAGTATTCAGACCCCTTCACTTTTTCCACATTTTGTTAAAATGGTTTTAGTAATTTTTTCCCCCATCAATCTACACACAATACCCCATAATGACAAAGCAAAAACAGGTTTTTATTCACAACAAATGTATAAAGAATATACAACTAAAATTTGACATTTACATAAGTATTCAGACCCTTTACTCAGTACTTTGTTGATGCAGCGATTACAGCCTTGAGTCTTCTTGGGTATGACGCTACACCTGTATTTGAGGAGTTTTCCCCCATTCTCTGTAGATCCTCTCAAGCTCTGTCAGGTTGGATGGGGAGCGTTGCTGTACAGCTATTTTCAGGTCTCCAGAGATGTTAGATCTGGTTCAAGTCCGGGCTCTGGTTGGGCCACTCAAGGACATGAGACTTGTCCCGAAGGCACTCTTGCATTGTCTTGGCTGTGTGCTTAGGGTCGTTGTCCTGTTGGAAGGTGAACCTTCGCCCCAGTCTGAGCGCTCTGACGCAGGTTTTCATCAAGGATCTCTCTGTACTTTGCTCCATTCATCTTTCCCTCGATCCTGACTAGTCTCCCAGTCCCTGCCGCTGAAAAACATCCCCACAGCATTTTGCTGCCACCATCATGCTTCTCCGGAGGAATGGTATTAGCCAGGTGATGAGCGGTGCCTGCTTTCCTCCAGACTTGACGCTTGGCATTCAGGCCAAAGAGTTCAATCTTGGTTTTATCAGACCAGAGAATCTTGTTTCTCATGGTCTGAGACTCATATCAAGTTGTAGAAACGTCTCAAGGATGATCAATTGAAACAGGATACATCTGAGCTCAATTTCGAGTCTCATAGCAAAGGGTCTGAATACTTATTTAAATAAGGTATTTGTTTTTTATTTTGAATACATTTGTTAATATTTCTTTTTAAAAAAACTGTTTTTGCTTTGTCATTATGGGGTATTTATTGTGTGTGTAGTGTGATGATTTAAAAAATAAATACGTTACAGCCTTATTCTAAAATGTAATAACATGTGACGTGGAATAAATTAAGGGGTCTGAATACTTTCTGAATTCACTGTATATAGTCATATTGATTGTGGTCAAAGGGCGCTCTCCAGTGGTGAGAAACAGAAAATGAATCCAGTTCTCTGGACAGTGTTAGGAAAATAGACTGGAATATTTATTAAATGTGTAGTAGGGTTAGCGAAAATGCACACCTAACCACTTCTAACCAGCATTGGGGCAACCTGTCATCAGCATCTGGCTCTGAGGAGCATTCCTCGAAGACGAGGAGGCCTATTGTATTCTGTCTCCGTTGTCATTCAGTTAAAGATGCACTATGTGTAACGAGTCATTGTACTTGTATTTAAACCGCTGTGAAGTATATTTTCCATAACCCAACATATTGCATTTTCGGCTCTTTAAAGCTGGAGTACAAAATCGAACGTAAGACGAATTTGTCCAGATCGACCAAAAAGTTACATATTGCAGCTTTAAGCCTGTATTTGATTGAACTTCATCCTGCAGCCATCGCCTGCATTGTGGGACGTTATATTGTCAACCAATCATTGGTGGTTTTGCAGATGCGTAGACCACTCAAACGAGCCCCCAATCGTCTATCGCGGTGGCGTAGTGTTTGTAAGAAGCAATATGTTTTGGTAGCCATGCAAGTGAACATGATGAAATAACATATTTAACAGTGACGGTAATATAGAGTATTTGACAGCAAAAAAAATGAAGAAATATAGATTGTTGAAGTGCACAGCACCTAGTACTCTACCAGACACTTTCTGTGAAATGAATTAGTGAGTTATTTCATACAACCTTTATACCTCAATCAACTGGATAAAGGTAAAAGGCACCGCTGAGATTCGAACTCAGGATCTCCTGTTTACTAGACAGGCGCTTTAACCATCTAAGCCACGGCACCGCCTGAAATTCTGAGAGCGGAGTGTTTCTTTGTACGTTGAATTATGTGCGAAATTGACTCCGACTGTAGGTATTAATAGCATGCTATTTTAATGGTGACTAAAATAGATGTAGAACATTTAACTCATGTATACAGGTTGTATGTTTCTGATTAGGCCTACATTAAATTACATTTCACTATACAGCTCCGATTCCAAATATCTTCAAACATATCAAACATTTTCTTAAATACTCGAGTGGAATTCTAGCTAGCTGTACCTAACATAACCAATACAACGGTTGTAGTAACGTTTAGCGGGGAAATAAACTCCTATTTCAAATTCTCCATCAATGACAAAATCTCTCTCAACGACGAGGATGGGATTCGAACCCACGCGTGCAGAGCACAATGGATTAGCAGTCCATCGCCTTAACCACTCGGCCACCTCGTCTCATGTATAAACGCTGTTCCAGTACCATATTATGGAAAATACATCATACACAGGAATATTCCCATATTCCCATTTGAGTTGTCAACTATATTTCCCAATTGCCATTAGAGGTCAAATCTCCTGGTAGTTGTTGTGAATTTGTTAGATTACTTGTTAGATATTACTGCACCGTCGGAACGAGAAGCACACGCATTTCGTTACACTCGCATTAACATCTGCTAACCATGTGTTTGTGACCAATAACATTGTATTTGATTTATACAGTATCACAATTGGAAGCAGTATTTTGAAGGTGTGCGTGGGCGGAAGACTTGTTCAACATACATTTGAACAAGGAAGCATGCGCACAGAACTGTAGGTTTATTTTCACAATAATTATTACATCGTCAGCTAATCAGAACGGGATCATCGGAGTGTTGTAGTTCTCCGAAGATCAGGTGAGAATAATCATTTCTCATCAAATTCCATTCATCATGTTCTGATACTTCATTACTGAAGTAACAGGTAAGGATGTACCTCACTGACGATACTTTAATCCAATGGCAGCAATTCTCAAGAATGCGAGGGAACTCTTTTTAGGTCATGGTTACAATATTACATTTTTGCCAATGCTGATACATTTCAAACTGTAATTCCATGTCAGTCCTACACAAATGTGTATTTTGTATCCCTATCGTTACATTTACGTACATGTCATGGAAAGTCGGTATCTTTTACTTATTTGACAATGCTTTGCGGCAAATATTAGCATAACCTCAGACCAACAGCCTTCCCATTGGTGCATACTCTGGTTGGCTTATTTTCTGGCACTTTTGTACTATCATCTTAATGACAACAACCTATTTCTACAAGCAAACGTTTTGTGGTGAACTTTGTCCAAATGTTCTGTGTTATTTCGCTGAATAAATACAAAAGAGAACGGTCGGAAATAAAATAGCGTGACTGCTACTCCATTACTTACACCGCACTCGTGACAGCAAAGGTTTTCCGCTTTAGCAGCGAGTGGTTGCTGCTCCACGCGGCAGATAAGTAAAACGACATCACCACACCAAATAATTTACAAGACTGTGTTGCTCCAAAGAACATTGCACTTGCTTATTATTGAGACCGTGACAGAAAGAAACACTCAGAAAACCATTTCAGCAGCAGGACTGTCGTACGTAGGCTAACCCATGCAGACCCAGTTGATTTCAATATGAATTTACCATCTCCCATCTGGTCCTAGCCTATTATCACTTTTTATCCAATGTAATGGAACACCATCACTGTTTCGTTTTTTATCTAGCCAGAGTTAACTCATTGCAAAACTATTTTCAACAGAATTGATCTCTGATGAGTTAACCCTCATACTACCGACTGGGGTCATTTTGACTACATTACCTTAGTTGGCTGCTTTGAGCAACACTTTAATATAATACAAAACTATTCTAGGAGCATATTGTTTGTGAATGATCTTTATTCAGAGTTCACTTGAATTTCAACAATGTCAGGTACAGGCAGGGATGACTGGGTAAGATTCACAGGTATAAATTCCCACTGTGCCCATGACAAAGTTAACTACATTACTTTAGTTGGCTGCTTTGAGCAAACTTGTATGTAATATAACCTATTCTGGGAGCCTAGTGTGTGTGTGATCTATGTGGAATATTGTTAGACCATTGGTTTCCCTGAAAACAGGAGGAGCAATACTTTACAGACGACACCCTATCCAGCGACTGTGATCTGAGAACCCTTTTTAGCAGCAACTCTTGGCCCTAACCACTGCTCCATAATTGCTGTCCGTCAACCTCCCTCTCCTCGTGATGTGCCAGTTGGTGTTGGTGCGCTGGCCAACTGTTTCCTGTCGTATAGCCTCTTGCTACTTCCGGGTTGGAGCGAGCGGTCGCATCCACACTTCGGTCCGCAGGTAGTATAACTTTTCATTACATTTCATTACATTTCATTATAGTACAACGGTTTGATTTGTCTAATCTTAGCAATTTCTTCTTAGCTAGCTACATAGCTGTCTTTGTATCAAAGATAATTGCGTAATTATCGTATTTCGTCGTCCTAGCGTAGTCTACACTGCTATCTGCCCAGCAGCTAGCCAGCTAGCCAGCTAGCAAACGTCCACCGTCTACCGAATAGCAGCACTGTAAAACTATTACACTCAACTGAACGACTTGATTAGTGTAGTGTTAGCTAGCTACATAGTTGTCTTTGCTGTCTTCGTATCCAAGATAATTGTGTAGTTTAGAGTGTGTAGTCTTAGAGTGATTATCTTAATTTACCGAGGTTAGCTAGCCAGCTATTTGTCGTCCTTAACGTAGGAGACACTGCTAGCTAGCCAACAGCTAGCCAACGTCTACCGAATAGAACTTCCGCACTCAACAACCCGGTCGCATTCCGCTTCGCTCCACAGGTAGTATCACATTTTCATTTCATTTCATTACAGTACAACGGTTTGATTTGTTTGATCGTAGCTAGCTACATAGCTAGCTACATAGCCGTCTTTGTATCAAAGATAATTGTGTAGTCTAGAGCGATTTTCTAGGTTAGCTAGCCAGCTATTGTCGTTCTTTTAACGCAACGTAACGTAATCAACACTGCTAGCTAGCCAGCTAGCCCCGAATAGCAGCACTGTAGAAACTATCACACTCAACGGAACGACTTGATTAGTGTAGTGTCAACAACGCAGCCACTGCCAGCTAGCCTACAAAGTCAACAACGCAGCCACTGCCAGCTAGCCTACTTCAGCAGTACTGTATCATTTTAATCATTTTAGTCAATAAGATTCTTGCTACGTAAGCTTAACTTTCTGAACATTCGAGACGTGTAGTCCACTTGTCATTCCAATCTCCTTTGCATTAGCGTAGCCTCTTCTGTAGCCTGTCAACTATGTGTCTGTCTATCCCTGTTCTCTCCTCTCTGCACAGACCATACAAACGCTCCACACCGCGTGGCCGCGGCCACCCTAATCTGGTGGTCCCAGCGCGCACGACCCACGTGGAGTTCCAGGTCTCCGGTAGCCTCTGGAACTGCCGATCTGCGGCCAACAAGGCAGAGTTCATCTCAGCCTATGCCTCCCTCCAGTCCCTCGACTTCTTGGCACTGACGGAAACATGGATCACCACAGATAACACTGCTACTCCTACTGCTCTCTCTTCGTCCGCCCACGTGTTCTCGCACACCCCGAGAGCTTCTGGTCAGCGGGGTGGTGGCACCGGGATCCTCATCTCTCCCAAGTGGTCATTCTCTCTTTCTCCCCTACCCATCTGCCTATCGCCTCCTTTGAATTCCATGCTGTCACAGTTACCAGCCCTTTCAAGCTTAACATCCTTATCATTTATCGCCCTCCAGGTTCCTCGGAGAGTTCATCAATGAGCTTGATGCCTTGATAAGCTCCTTTCCTGAGGACGGCTCACCTCTCACAGTTCTGGGCGACTTTAACCTCCCCACGTCTACCTTTGACTCATTCCTCTCTGCCTCCTTCTTTCCACTCCTCTCCTCTTTTGACCTCACCCTCTCACCTTCCCCCTACTCACAAGGCAGGCAATACGCTCGACCTCATCTTTACTAGATGCTGTTCTTCCACTAACCTCATTGCAACTCCTCCAAGTCTCCGACCACTACCTTGTATCCTTTTCCCTCTCGCTCTCATCCAACACTTCCCACACTGCCCCTACTCGGATGGTATCGCGCCATCCCAACCTTCGCTCTCTCTCCCCCGCTACTCTCTCCTCTTCCATCCTATCATCTCTTCCCTCTGCTCAAACCTTCTCCAACCTATCTCCTGATTCTGCCTCCTCAACCCTCCTCTCCTCCCTTTCTGCATCCTTTGACTCTCTATGTCCCCTATCCTCCAGGCCGGCTCGGTCCTCCCCTCCCGCTCCGTGGCTCGGCGACTCATTGCGAGCTCACAGAACAGGGCTCCGGGCAGCCGAGCGGAAATGGAGGAAAACTCGCCTCCCTGCGGACCTGGCATCCTTTCACTCCCTCCTCTCTACATTCTCCTCTTCTGTCTCTGCTGCTAAAGCCACTTTCTACCACTCTAAATTCCAAGCATCTGCCTCTAACCCTAGGAAGCTCTTTGCCACCTTCTCCTCCCTCCTGAATCCTCCTCCCCCTCCCCCTCCTCCCTCTCTGCAGATGACTTCGTCAACCATTTTGAAAAGAAGGTCGACGACATCCGATCCTCGTTTGCTAAGTCAAACGACACCGCTGGTTCTGCTCACACTGCCCTACCCTGTGCTCTGACCTCTTTCTCCCTCTCTCTCCAGATGAAATCTCGCGTCTTGTGACGGCCGGCCGCCCAACAACCTGCCCGCTTGACCCTATCCCCTCCTCTCTTCTCCAGACCATTTCCGGAGACCTTCTCCCTTACCTCACCTCGCTCATCAACTCATCCCTGACCGCTGGCTACGTCCCTTCCGTCTTCAAGAGAGCGAGAGTTGCACCCCTTCTGAAAAAACCTACACTCGATCCCTCCGATGTCAACAACTACAGACCAGTATCCCTTCTTTCTTTTCTCTCCAAAACTCTTGAACGTGCCGTCCTTGGCCAGCTCTCCCGCTATCTCTCTCAGAATGACCTTCTTGATCCAAATCAGTCAGGTTTGAAGACTAGTCATTCAACTGAGACTGCTCTTCTCTGTATCACGGAGGCGCTCCGCACTGCTAAAGCTAACTCTCTCTCCTCTGCTCTCATCCTTCTAGACCTATCGGCTGCCTTCGATACTGTGAACCATCAGATCCTCCTCTCCACCCTCTCCGAGTTGGGCATCTCCGGCGCGGCCCACGCTTGGATTGCGTCCTACCTGACAGGTCGCTCCTACCAGGTGGCGTGGCGAGAATCTGTCTCCTCACCACACGCTCTCACCACTGGCGTCCCCCAGGGCTCTGTTCTAGGCCCTCTCCTATTCTCGCTATACACCAAGTCACTTGGCTCTGTCATAACCTCACATGGTCTCTCCTATCATTGCTATGCAGACGACACACAATTAATCTTCTCCTTTCCCCCTTCTGATGACCAGGTGGCGAATCGCATCTCTGCATGTCTGGCAGACATATCAGTGTGGATGACGGATCACCACCTCAAGCTGAACCTCGGCAAGACGGAGCTGCTCTTCCTCCCGGGGAAGGACTGCCCGTTCCATGATCTCGCCATCACGGTTGACAACTCCATTGTGTCCTCCTCCCAGAGCGCTAAGAACCTTGGCGTGATCCTGGACAACACCCTGTCGTTCTCAACTAACATCAAGGCGGTGGCCCGTTCCTGTAGGTTCATGCTCTACAACATCCGCAGAGTACGACCCTGCCTCACACAGGAAGCGGCACAGGTCCTAATCCAGGCACTTGTCATCTCCCGTCTGGATTACTGCAACTCGCTGTTGGCTGGGCTCCCTGCCTGTGCCATTAAACCCCTACAACTCATCCAGAACGCCGCAGCCCGTCTGGTGTTCAACCTTCCCAAGTTCTCTCACGTCACCCCGCTCCTCCGCTCTCTCCACTGGGTTCCAGTTGAAGCTCGCATCCGCTACAAGACCATGGTGCTTGCCTACGGAGCTGTGAGGGGAACGGCACCTCAGTACCTCCAGGCTCTGATCAGGCCCTACACCCAAACAAGGGCACTGCGTTCATCCACCTCTGGCCTGCTCGCCTCCCTACCACTGAGGAAGTACAGTTCCCGCTCAGCCCAGTCAAAACTGTTCGCTGCTCTGGCCCCCCAATGGTGGAACAAACTCCCTCACGACGCCAGGACAGCGGAGTCAATCACCACCTTCCGGAGACACCTGAAACCCCACCTCTTTAAGGAATACCTAGGATAGGATAAAGTAATCCTTCTCACCCCCCCCTAAAAGATTTAGATGCACTATTGTAAAGTGGCTGTTCCACTGGATGTCATAAGGTGAACGCACCAATTTGTAAGTCGCTCTGGATAAGAGCGTCTGCTAAATGACTTAAATGTAAATGTAAATGTTGCTGCTCCATCAACAGTGCTATGCCAGCCAGGATGCCTGCATGCCCCAGGTGCCCTTGTTTTTTTTTTTTTACAATGTCTAGTACAGAAAGGGATGACAGGGAGGGTAGCGGTTGTTCTGGCTCAGTTTCAAGGAAAGATGCCATTCCACTGAACGTGCCCCGTAGACGGTTCCTCAGCCGGGTCCTCCACTGACATCACCTGGTTGGGCACGGCTGGCTTCCTCCACCCGCATTACACATCCGTACGGCCGATATTGTGAACCGCCAAAATAGGCTGCATGGCTACACTTAAGGGCTCTACGGTGGCATTTGCATGTGGTAAAGAGAATCAAATCAAATGTTATTTCTCACATGCGCCGAATACAACAGGTGTAGACCTTTCCGTGATATGCTTACTTACAAGCCCTTAACCAACAATGCAGATCAATAAATAGTTCAGAAAAGACTTTCTAAATCAACTAAGGTAAAAAATGTAATAAAAAGTAACACAATAAAATAACAATAACGAGGCTATATACAGTCGAGGTCATTTGTACATGTAGGTAGGGGTAAAGGGACTATGCATAGATAATAAACAGGGAGTAGCAGCAGTGTAAAAGCAAAGGGGGGTGTCAATGTAAATGGTCTGGGTGGACATTTGATTGGTTATTCAGCAGTATTATGGCTTGGGGGTAGAAGCTGTTAAGGAGACTCTTGGACCTAGACTTGGCGCTCCGGTACTGCTTGCCGTGCGGTAGCTGAGAGAACAGTCAATGACTTGGGTGACTGGAATCTTTGACCATTTTTTGGGCATTCCTCTGACACCACCTAGTATATACATTACCAGTCAAAAGTTTGGACACACCTACTCATTCCAGAGGTTTTCTTTATTTTTACTATGTTCTACGTTGTGCGGCTGCTTGGCCATGGGAACCAATTTCATGAAGCTCCCGACGAAGAGTTATTGTGCTGACGTTGCTTCCAGATGCAGTTTGGAACTCCAAAGTGAGTGTTGCAACCGAGAACGGACCATTTTTACATGCTACGCGTTTCAGCACTCGTCTGTCCCATTTTGTGAGCTTTTGTGGCCTACCACTTCGCGGCTGAGCCGTTGTTGCTGCTAGACGTTTCCACTTCACAAAAACAGCACTTACAGTTGACCGGGGCAGCTCTAACAGGGCAGATATGTGACGAAGTGACTTGTTGGAAAGGTGGCATCCTATGACGGTGCCACATTGAAGTCACTGAGCTCTTCAGTAAGGCCGTTCTACTGCTAGATTTTATACATCTATCAGCAAAGGGGGTTGCTGATATAGCTGAATCCACTTATTTGAAGGGGTGTCCACATACTTTTATATATATAGTGTACATATAGTGTACATATAGTCCACACACACACTATATATATAAATATATAGTGTTTTTGTGTGTACACGTTTGAACACACCTACTCATTCCAGGGTATTTCTTTATTTTTACTATTTTCTACATTGTAGAATAATAATGAAGACATCAAAACTATGAAATAACACATGGAATCATGTAGTAACCAAAAAAGTGTTAAACAAATCAAAATATATTTTATATTTGAGATTCTTCAACGTAGGCACCCTTTGCCTTGATGACAGCTTTGCACAATCTTGGCATTCTCTCAACCAGCTTCACCTGGAATGCTTCTTTTTTTTTATCAGGCCTACCACCATTGTGTCGTCAGCAAACTTAATGATGGTGTCATGCATGGCCACGCAGACGTAGGTGAACAGGGAGTACAGGATGGGACTAAGCACGCTCCCCTGAGAGGCCCATGTGTTGAGGATCAACGTGGCAGATGTGTTGTTGCCTACCCTTACCACCTGGGGCAGCCCATCAGGAAGTCCAGGATCCAGTTGCAGAGGGAGGTGTCTAGTCCCAGGGTCCTTACCTCAGTGATGAGCTTTGTGGGCACTAGGGTGTTGAATGCTGAGCTGTAGTCAATGAGCAGCTTTCTCACATAGGGATATGTTCCAGGTAGCCTCTGAGAATAACATTGACGAGTATACTGATACGGTGACTGAGTTTATCAGGAAGTGTATAGGAGATGTTATACCCACTGTGACTATTAAAACCTACCCTAATCAGAAACCGTGGATAGGTGGCAGCATTCGAGCAACACTGAAAGTGCAAATCATCGCATTTAACCATGGCAAGATGACTGGGAATATGGCAGAATACAAATAGTGTAGTTATTCTTTCCGTAAGGCAATCAAACAGGCAAACCGTCAGTATAGAGACAAAGTGGAGTTGCAATTTAAGGGCTCAAACACGAGACGTATGTGGCAGGGTCTACAGACAATCACAGACTACAAAAGGAAAACCAGCCATGTCGCGGACACCGACATCTTGCTTCCAGACAAGCTCGCTTTGAGGATAACACAGTGCCACCGATGCGGCCCGCTACCAATGACTGTGGGCTTTTAAGACATTTAAGTGTGTTAACCCTCGCAAGGCTTCCGGCCCAGATGGCATCCCTAGCCGTGTCCTCAGAGCATGCACAGACCAGCTGGCTGGTGTGTTTATGGACATATTCAATCTCTCCCTATCCCAGTCTACTGTCCCCACATGATTCAAGATGTCCACCATTGTTCCTGTACCCAAGAAAGCAAAGGTAATGGAACTAAATGACTATTGCCCCGTAGCACTCACTTCTGTCATCATGAAGTGCTTTGAGAGACCAGTCAAGGATCATATCACCTCTTCCTTACCTGAAACCCTAGACCCACTTCAATTTGCTTACCGCCCCAATAGATCCACAGACGATGCAATCGCCATCGAGAGGATTACCTATGTAAAAACGCTGTTCATTGACTGTAGCTCAGCTTTCAACACCATAGTACCCTCCAAGCTCATCATTAAGCTTGAGGCCCTGGGTCTGAACCACGCCCTGTGCAAGTGGATCCTGGACTTCCTGACGTGCTGCACCCAGGTGGTAAAGGTAGGGAACAACACCTCAACTTCACTAATCCTCAGCCCTGGGGCCCCACAAAGACTTCAGGAAACAGCAGAGGGAGCACCCCCCTATCCACATCGTCGTGACAGCAGTGGAGAAGGTAGAACGCTTCAAGTTCCTCGGCATACACATCACTGACAATCTGAAATGGTCCACCCACACAGACAGTGTGGTGAAGAAGGCGCAACAGCACCTCTTCAACCTCAGGAGGCTGATGAAATTTCTCTTGGCACCTAAAACCCTCACAAACTTTTACAGATGCACAATTGAGAGTATCCTGTCAGGCTCACCCAGAAGGCGAGGTCAGTACAGGTGCGTCAAAGCTGGGACCGAGAGACTGAAAAACAGCTTCTATCTCAAGGCCATCAGACTGTTAAATAGCCATCACTAGCACATTAGAGGCTGCTGCCTATATATATAGGCTTGAAATCACTGGCCACTTTAATCAATTGAACACTATTCACTTTAATAATGTTTACATATTTTGCATTACTCATCTCATTTGTACAGTTGAAGTCGGCAATTTACATACACCTCAGCCAAATACATTTAAACTCAGTTTTCACAATTCCTGACATTTAATCAGAGTAACAATTCCTTGTCTTAGGTCAGTTAGGATCACCACTTTATTTTAAGAATGTGAAATGTCAGAATAATAGTAGAGAGAAGGATTTGTCAGCTTTCATTTCTTTCATCACATTCCCAGTTGGTCAGGAGTTTACATACACTCAATTAGTATTTGGTAGCATTTCCTTTAAATTGTTTAATTTGTGTCAAACATTTCATGTAGCCTTCCGCAAGCTACCCACAATAAGTTGGGTGATTTTTGTCCCATTCCTCCTGACAGAGCTGGTGTAACTGAGTCAGGTTGGTAGGCCGCCTTGCTCGCACACGCTTTTTCAGTTCTGCCCACAAAGTGTTCTATAAGATCGAGGTCAGGGCTTTGTGATAGCCACTCCAATACCTTGACTTTGTTGTCTTTAAGCCATGTTGTAATAACTTTGGAAGACCCATTTGGGACCAAGCTTTAACTTCCTGACTGATGTCTTGAGATGATGCTATTTTTGTTTCATCAGACAAGAGGACATTTCTCCAAAAAGTACAATCTTTGTCCCCATGTGCAGTTGCAAACCGTAGTCTGGCTTTTTTATGGAGGTTTTGGAGCAGTGTCTTCTTCCTTGCTGAGAGTCCTTTCAGGTTATGTCGATATAGGACTTGTTTTACTGTGGATATAGATACTTTTGTACCTGTTTCCTCCAGCATCTTCACAATGTCCTTTGCTGTTGTTCTGGGATTGATTTGCAACTTTTCGCACAAATGTATGTTCATCTCTAGGAGACAGAACCGGTTTCCTTCCTGAGCGGTATGACGGCTGCGTGGTCCCATGGTGTTTATACTTGCGTACTATTATTTGTACAGATGAACGTGGTACCTTCAGGCGTTTGGAAATTGCTCCCAAGGATGAACTAAGGTCTTGGCTGATTTCTTTTGATTTTTCCATGATGTCAAGCAAAGAGGCACCGAGTTTGAAGGTAGGCCTTGAAATACATCCACAGGTACACCTCCAACTGACTCGAATTATGTCAATTATCCTATCAGAAGCTTCTAAAGCCATGACATAATTTTCTGGAATTTTCCAAGCTGTTTAAAGGCACAGTCAACTTAGTGTATGTAAACTTCTGACCCACTGGAATTGTGATACAGTGAACTTTAAGTGAAATAATCTGTCTGTAAACAGTTGTTGGAAAAATTACTTGTGTCATGCACAAATTAGATGTCTTAACTGACTTTCCAAAACTATAGTTTGTTAACTAGAGATTTGTGGAGTGGTTGAAAAACAAGTTTTAATGACTTCAACCTAAGTGTATGTAAACTTCCGACTTCAACTGTGTATACTGTATTATATTCTACTGTATCTTAGTCTATGCTGCTCTGACACTGCTCATCCATATATTTATATATTCTTAATTACATTCCTTTACTTAGATTTGTTTGTATTGTGTGTATTGTTGTGAAATTGTTAGATATTACTTGTTAGATATTTGTCACGCCCTGGTCTTAGTATTTTGTGTTTTCTTTATTATTTTGGTCAGGCCAGGGTGTGACATGGGTTTATTATGTGGTGTGTTTTGTCTTGTTTTTTTTTGTAGGTATTAGGATTGTGGTATAGTGGGGTTATCTAGAAAAGTCTATGGTTGCCTGAAGTGGTTCTCAATCAGAGGCAGGAGTTTATCGTTGTCTCTGATTGGGAACCATATTTAGGCAGCCATATTCTTTGAGTGTTTGGTGGGTGATTGTTATTGTCTCTGTGTTTGTTTGCACCAAATAGGCTCAGTCACTTTGGTTTTCTTTTTTCCTTGTTTTGGAAGAGAAGAGAACGTGAGCCGGGTGCGCCATTCTCCTTGCGGAGATGGTGCAAAATCCATCAACACAGTCGGTCCCTGGGATTGGGCTGGCCAACACGATTCGGTTTGCTTGGAAGGAAAAGAAGTTGGAGCCTTTAGGACGGGAAACTTTTGGAAGGACAATCTTGATGGGGATTCTAAAGCTGACGGTGAAGGACGTGTTTTGCTTCCAAGGCAACTCGTTGGAGTATGCTCCATACGACGTGGCACTAAATACAGAGGAGAAACATGATGATATCCTGAGAAGGGCAAGAGCAGTGGGAGGTGAGAGGCCGATGAGCCACTATGAAATAACAAGCCTGGCGAGGAACAACTTTAGGGTTGTAACTGTGAACATTTACAACCCATACGTTAAGGACGAAGAGGTGAGGGCCTTTCTGGGGAGATACATGGATAACATCTCCTCAGCAAGGCACCTCAAAGACTCCCTTGGGTTTTGGAATGGGAGGAGAAGCTTCCAGGCCCTCCTCAGGGAGGACCCAAAGGGACATGGTGGCTACCTCCATCCTCCTGCTATGTTCTCCCTAGGGGCTGACAGAGGGACGTTGTTTTATGCACGTCAGCCCCCATTTTGCAGGCGCTGTATGGCCTACGGCCACATCTTCGCCTCGTGCAGCACAAGAAAATGCAGATTTTGTGGATCTGGGGAGCACGAGGCGAAGGATTGTGACAAGCCTAAGGCGTGCCACGGGTGTGGCTCGTCAGCACACCTGTGGCGAGGGTGCCCGGCTCGTCAGAGGTCATACGCGTCTGCGGCTGGGGGGGGAGCAGGAGCGGGGGATAGGGGAAGGAAGCACGCCTCATGACCAGAGTACAGGTCCAGAGGGGAAGGCCGCAAGGAAGGAGGAGGAGCAAGAAGCGACGGATGGAAACGGAAGGCACGGGAGTAGGAGAACCAGGAAAAGCGGCGGAAGAAGGCAAGCGAGTGGAGGAGCATGAGAGAGAAGAAAGCGAGGGAGGGGTGGTGGAGAAGGAGACGGTGGAAGAGCAAGTGGAGTGGGGGGGAAGTGCCCTGGTGGAAGAGATGAGGGGTATGGTGGAGGAGCTGGCGGGGGGAGGGTGGTATCTCTCCACTGCCGCCATCACCAAAGAAGAGAGTGAAGAGGAGGGTGCGATTGGCCGACAGTGAGAGAGAGGGGATGGCCAAGAGAGCGATGGGGGTGGGAGAAACCTCTGGGTTGCTGCTGGTTTCCCCAGGCCCTCAACTTCTGTTGGGTGGGGACACACCTAACAAGACCCAGGACTGGGTACTGGAGGAGTTGGGGAGTTTTTTGTTTGGGGACTCAGCCTCCCCTATTTTTTTCCAAACCAGCTGCAGCGCTGGGGAGGGGGAGGAGTGTGGAAGTAGACCCAGGGTGCAGGGCACCCCGGAGCCAAACACTATTCCTGCATCCTGGGTTGGCGAGATGGAGGAAGAGACGTCGGGAGTACGGATGGTGTTATCACCGGTAGATATGGAGCAGGGGAGCATCGGGCGAGTCTCCTGTTTGTTTGTTTTTCTGTCTGGGTTTAGTATTTGAGTGTTACATGTTTTTATTTTATTCTTTCATGGGGTCTAATTTTACTTTTGTTATTTTAAATGTAAGGGGTTTAAGGGATTTTGTTAAGAGGAGGGCGGTTTTTAGTTATTTGGAGGTTCACCTGAGGGATGGAGAGGATGTTAGTAGGTTTAAGAGGGAGTGGGACAAGGGGGAGTCGGTTTGGGGTATTGGGGGGGTGCACTCATCGGGGGTAGGGATTTTGTGTGGGCACAGGGAGGTAAAAGTGGAGGGTTCTTTTGTGGTGATGCAGGGGAGGGTTATAGGGGTGGGTGTCACGATAAGGGATTGTAAATTTAGATTAGTGGTGGTGTATGGACCACAGGTGGTGGCAGACAGGAGGGAGATGGTGGACTGTCTGGTGCCCCTGTGTGTCACAGGGGAAATTAGTGATAGGGGGGGATTTTAATACAGATTTAGGAATAGGGGGGGATAGCAGTGCAGGCTCCATCACCGGGCTAATGGCTTGCCATGGTCTGGTTGATGGTGGCCTGCACACTACTCCGAAAGTGGCCGGTCCTACATGGCGCAACTCCAGGGGGGTTGCGCGGAGGCTCGACTATATTTTTGTACCCAGGTCTTTGGGTAAGTTGTCTGGGCGGCTGTTGCCTGTTTTCTTTTCGGATCACGACGGGGTCCTCCTGCAGGTGGGGTCGCCAGTCTGCCTCTTTGGTAGGGGGTACTGGAAGTTAGATCGGGATGTGCTGGAGGAGCAGGCTTTTGTTGACGGGTTTTTTGGTTTCTTTTGGAGGCTTGAATGACTCCGGTCCATGTGCGAGGGGGTGTTAGAGTGGTGGGAATTAGTTAAGGTGAGGATTAGGGTATTGCAAGAGGAAAAAAAGGGAGGAGAGGAGGGAGGTGGATCGTATCCAAAGGTTAATTGAACTCGAGTACGAGGCAGGCAACCTTGGCGGGTCGTTTGACTGGGAGAGATCCGCAACCCTAAAGGCGCAGCTCAGGGAGTTGCAGGAGCGGAAGGCTCGAGCTTTCCTGGAGCGTGCGCATAGTGGCTTTCTAGAACACAATGAGACTTGTTCTGCTATGTTCTTTAAGTCGGTTAGGGCCAGACAGAGTAGGAAGGTAATGCATGGCGTTAGGGAAGAAAATTGTAGTATAGTTAGAGAACCAGAGGATATGGTCAGGGTGACAACTGATCATTTCCAAGGTTTATTTAAGGAAAGGGAAATAGATGTAGAGCAGGGAAATGTGTTTTTAGAACACTTGTCCAGGCGGTTGCCGGAGGACATTAGAGAAGTGATGGAGGCCCAGATCTCACTAGAAGAGGTTGAGAGCGCTCTTAGGAGGATGGGAAAAGGGAAGGTGCCTGGGAATGGATGGGCTGCCGGCTGAGTTTTATCTCAAGTTTTGGGGTATACTTGGACCAGTGGTCCTCGAAGTCTTGAAGGCCATCATTGAGACGGGGGTCCCGGGGGGGATCAATGGCTGTTGGTGTGCTGTCACTTTTATATAAGAAGGGGGAAGTAACAGACCTTGGCAACTGGCGGCCGTTAACCATGCTGTGTGTAGATTACAAGCTACTTGCAAAGGTTTTAGCAGACCGGTTGCGCACAGCCCTTCCCTACGTCGTCCATGAGGATCAGACGTGCGGGGTAGAGGGCCGCTCTATTAAATGGAACCTACAGTTAATCAGGGACTCCATCGCTTGGGTTGAAGATGGAGGACTGCCTTTAATGGTAGCAGCACTAGATCAGGCGAAAGCCTTTGATCGCGTGAATAGATCCTTTTTATTCAGAGTGTTAGGTCGATTAGGATTTGGGGAGAAGTTCATAGGATGGATTCGTACATTATATGTCGGAGCGGGGTGCCGAGTTAGTGTAAATAGTCACTTGGGTGACGTTTTTGACCTCTCGTCTGGGGTCAGGCAGGGGTGCCCACTCTCGGCTCTCCTCTTCGTTCTGTACATGGAGCCTCTGGGGGCTGCCATTAGGGCAGACACAGGGGTGGAAGGCTTGTTGATCCCTGGAAGTGGTGGGCTGCGTGTTAAGATGACGCAGTACGCCGACGACACTTCCTTGCTGCTGTGCAAGGACTCGTGCCTGACAAGGTCCCTTGCCATCTTTGGGGATTTCACCCGAGCGTCGGGAGCGGTTCTGAACCATGCAAAGTCTTCCGTCAAGTTTTTCAGAAGATGGCGCGGTAGAACGGATGTGCCCGGGGGGTTATCTCTCTGTGAGGGGGCCCTGAGGATTTTCGGGGTCCATTTTGAGACCTCCGGCTCAGCGACGCTAAACTGGAACATGCGTATCGCAGTGGTACAGAGGAAGCTAGCAATGTGGAAGGCTAGGTATTTGTCTTCAAGGCGGTGGCCCGTTCTTGTAGGTTCATGCTCTACAACATCCGCAGAGTACGACCCTGCCTCACACAGGAAGCAGCACAGGTCCTAATCCAGGCACTTGTCATCTCCCGTCTGGATTACTGCAACTCGCTGTTGGCTGGGCTCCCTGCCTGTGCCATTAAACCCCTACAACTCATCCAGAACGCCGCAGCCCGTCTGGTGTTCAACCTTCCCAAGTTCTCTCACGTCACCCCGCTCCTCCGCTCTCTCCACTGGCTTCCAGTTGAAGCTCGCATCCGCTACAAGACCATGGTGCTTGCCTACGGAGCTGTGAGGGGAACGGCACCTCAGTACCTCCAGGCTCTGATCAGGCCCTACACCCAAACAAGGGCACTGCGTTCATCCACCTCTGGCCTGCTCGCCTCCCTACCACTGAGGAAGTACAGTTCCCGCGCAGCCCAGTCAAAACTGTTCGCTGCTCTGGCCCCCCAATGGTGGAACAAACTCCCTCACGACGCCAGGACAGCGGAGTCAATCACCACCTTCCGGAGACACCTGAAACCCCACCTCTTTCAGGAATACCTAGGATAGGATAAAGTAATCCTTCTCACCCCCCCCCCTTGAAAGATTTAGATGCACTATTGTAAAGTGGCTGTTCCACTGGATGTCTTAAGGTGAACGCACCAATTTGTAAGTCGCTCTGGATAAGAGCGTCTGCTAAATGACTTAAATGTAAATGTAAATGTAAATGTCTTTTATGGGCAAAGTCCTGGTCCTAAAGGTGGATGTGTTGCCGTCTCTTTTGTATTTGGCGTACATCTACCCATTGCCGGCTTGTCTGAGGAGGCCTCTAGTGAGGCTTGTGTTTCAGTTCATGTGGAGTGGCAGGTGCGAGTGGGTCGCCAGGGCACGCATGCTCTGTCCCATCGGGGAGGGAGGTAGGGGGGTACCACATTTCCCCCTCAAGCTGGATGCAATTTTTGTTTCTTTCTTGTTAAAGGAGCTTGCTCATCCAGTGATACACCCATCCGGTTACCTCCTGCGGGTGTTCTTCTCGTATCAGGCGAGAAGCGTAATGGTGTGGTCTAACATGGGTCCTCAGGCGGAACAGCTGCCGTGGCACTTTGGTCATGTGGCTGCTTGCGCACCCTGAGGTTGAAGTTTCCCGAGTAGGTTTAGATCACAGGCACCTGTACGAGGAGGTCAGAAAGGCAGTGAGTCCGGCGCCTGTAGGGTGGCATCTCGGGAGTGGTCTGGGAGGGAGTGCAGGCACGGGGTCTGGACAACAGGCTCAAGGACCTGAATTGGTTGAGCCTCCATAAGTGCTTGCCGGTACGTTCCATCATGTACTGGTATAGTTTGGTGCAATCCCCCACCTGTCAAAGATCCTCTTGTGGCAGGGAGGAGACTGTGTGCCATGTCTTTTGGGACTGTGCCTTTGCCGGAGTAGTATGGGCTAGGGCACGGGTGTTGTTAGGTTTGGTAAGGGGGGATTTTGTATTGACGTGGGCCAGGTTAGAGAGAGGTGTAGGGAGAGCGAGAGGGACGGATAGGGACAGGTTTCTGCTCTGGCTTCTCATGAGTCTCTTTAAACGGGGGCTGTGGGAAGCCAGGCAGAACATGGTGAAGACAGGGAGAGATTGGGGGGTGGAAGAAATAGTGAGGAGGGTGGAAGGAGATTTGAGGGGGAGGATGAAGAGGGAGGAGAGGAAGTGAGGGCAGCATGCTGCTCGGGAGAGGTGGAAGGGGAGTTTAGGGCTGGGTGTCATTTAGATTTGTAAGGGGATAGATTAGGGATGGGGAGATAGGGAAAGGTAGTTTGTAGGGTGACTGGGAGGGAAGATGCTCCCCTGAGGTTTTGTTTGGGGTTTTTGTTTAGTTTAATTAAAATACCATTATTGGATTATGTATGAAAATTATGAGTTGTAAAGAATGAATGGTATTGAAGGTAATAAATGATTTTTTTTATTTTTTAAAGATAGGCTGTTTAGGTCTATTGTTTTGTATTTTTTAAATGTTTATCTTTTATTAAACATGTATCGAAATAACCACGCTGCATTTTGGTCCTCCTCTCCTTCGACGGAAGAAAACCATAACAATATTACTGCACGGTTGGAGCTAGAAACACAAGCATTTCGCTGCACCCGCAATAACATCTGCTAAACATGTGCATGTGACCAATAAAATGTGATTTGATTTGCCTAACCTAAGTACATGGGGTCTCTAATGTAAACTGGATCTCATTCCTCCATTGGGAAAGCCTATAAGACTGTCCCACTTTAGCTACTCAACGCTGTCCTAATTTAGCTAGCTATGGTTGGTAAAGTGGGACAAAAAAAAAGATTTACAAAATATAGCCAACTTTTTAATGTGTTTTGATGCACCAGTATAGTATGCACATTCACATCAGAATTTGTCAATCTTAATGATATATGACAGTTTTCTAGCCAAAACAGAAAAAAGCTATGTCACTGGTCCTCTTTTATATGCACTTCAATACCTAAGTGACTTTTTGTAGCAGGTTGGGAGAATTTAAGCAGCATGTTAGAATAATTAATTTAACAGGTAAGAAGACGGGTTAAGGTGAGCAAAAGAGTTACGGTTGCGGAAAATACTCTCCTAACCTGCTACTAAAATCACTTTGTTTGGAAGTGCTGTGAAAAGGGTGTGGGTGCGTTCGAGCAGATCACTTTTGTGAAGACCGCCTTTCAAGGCGTGTTGCATTATGGGGACAAAAATGGTCAGACTTGCGCCTACATGTCTACTGCATGAACTTTACAAAAATCATGTGCTCAAAGGTCATGAGGTTTTGACTGCAGTTACTCTTCACCAACAGCTATCGCCTGCATTGTGGGAGACTCTATTGTCAACCAATCATTGGGATGCTTTTGTTTGACCCACGCCAATGTGACCAAAGAGATGACTGAAACAAGGAACCAATTTTGCAGCGATTCATTCAGTGGAATGAACCTAATATTTAAGTCTCTCTCTCACTAATTGATTGCACAACGTACACACCAGAGGAAGCTGGTGGGAGGAGCTATAGGAGGGCGTGCTCATTGTAATGGCTGGAATGGTCTAAAGTTGGTTTATTAGCCGCATTCATGTGTTAGTCGGAACTAGGAAACTCTGAAATGTCCGACTGGTTGAATGCAGCACGGTAGGTGTATAACTACAACCAGTTAGCATGTCGGAAATGTCAAAGTTTCTAGTTCCGACTAGAATATGAATGCGACATTAGGCCTACCATTCAAACTGCCCCCCATGATTTTACAATGTGCTTCCTGTTGTGTTTACGCCGAGTTCACGTACTAGTTGGAACTAGGAAACTCGGAGATTTCCAATTTGCCAACTGGTTGAACGTGGCACGTTGTATAACTACACCCATTTTCTAGCTGAAATTTCGGAGCAAGAAATAAACGCATCAGGATTAAGATGTTCCAGTTTATATGATGTCCCACTCTTTCCGAATTCACTCTGCGTTTTCTTTACCATGATTGTTTTTCTTGCACAACCAATCAGTAGTGTTACCATGTTGGGTTGGTAGGCTTCACCGGTAGATGGTACATTGAAATGATCGGGGATAACCTGCGAGTTTCAACGTTAGGCTGGAGTTTCACCCCACCCCCTTTCAAGGAACGCCATTTTGTTGACGTTTCATCCACCTCAAACGAGTCTTCCACCATCAAAATGACAGTAGGCTACTGTGCCCTTTCAACTAATCGCATAGGTTTTCAATGACATAGTTTAATCCCGTTATAATTTATATGGATTTCAAAATTGATCAACCCCTGCTAACGCTTGACTGTACATGGACACACTGCCATGTCACAGTTGTTCAATCCGGGATCCTTGGGACGTCCATACCCCGCCATTAAAGTTGAAATGTAAAACCTAAAGGTTAAGGTTAGGTAAGGGTTGTAGGTAGTGTAAGCGTAGGGGTTAAGGTTAGGGTTCCCCACCCTTTTCAATAGGTCATATCTAGATGGGACACAGTTTTTGTCAAATTGAAGTCAAACGTAGATGTTGTATTTTATTTTAGCTAACCCTAAACCTTTTCCTAAATGTAACCTAATTTTCCTAACCGGTTACGTTAATTCGCCTAGCTTGCTGAGTAAATTATCCTAAACCTGCTACGAAAAGACAAAACCCTTTCAACCTGCGGCTCCCTGGATGGCGAATGACGTCATCAAGCCATCTTTGTTCTCCTTACACAAGCGTGTTTATTACTTGTTCATTACAGTAGTGACACAGAGGAGACCAGTGGTAGCTGAGTTATTATACAAATACATTGGCGAGGTGCGGCATAAAATAAACCCACGAACTGAGAAAAAGGGAATATTTACAAAGGGGGAATAAAATCAACTTGGTGGTAAACATTATCACTCCCTCCTATTGAAAACGCCAGAAGAGTTGAATCGACTGAGAGGGAGCGAGAGGGAAAAAGAGCGCTGAAGGCAACCCACTCAACAGCCACTTATTAGGCAAATACATTCCAGTCGGACTTGCGTAGCCTGCATTAATAAACCACCATAAGAAATGTGAGTATCACACTGTTGCCTCTGTGTGACGTTTATTTTCTTTGTGTGCCTGTTGTTATGTCTAGGCCTATGTGTATTTATTTATCCGTGCTCGTTGGGTAGCAGAATGCAAGCCTATTTGTTGTTCAGAAATGATTTTAGAAAGGAAATGAAATGAAATGAAACCATTGTCTCCAAGGCATATAGGCCTATTGCATTTTAATCGTGCGTCAGGGTTAAAGAACCCTATAATTACAGGATAAATGTGTTGATTTACTGTGGGATGTTTATTTATGAACATTTACTGACAATACACATAGGCTAAATAGCATCCAACATTCGCCTATAGTCTATTCCATAGGCGTCGAATAACGGTTAGGCGACTCTTCGGTGGTTGGCCCCTGTTGTCAGCCACAAAATATATACGAAATATTCAGTCATGTTGGCTAGTTATGATGAGTTAGTTATATTTATTCAAATGTAAAATATATATGTTCTTATCATTGGAATTGAACACGCACGCCTTTTCTCCAGATTGGACTGGTTTGATTTGAATGGGTTGACGTCCGTGTATTCGCATGTATATCCATTTGAAAATTGGAATTGAAAGTAGAAACCTACAAATATCTAATTTGCTTATTTGGACGTATGCATTGGTTTCTGCCACAGATGAATGTATAGGCCTACGGCTAAATATACACGTATCATAGGCTAAGCAACTTGGACCTAATAGCCCATTTTCTCCCATTCAACATGTTGAACATCTTCTTAGAGAAGCAACAAATCCATATTATCTTGGATGTAATGGATGTAGTAGGGTAGACTATCATTAGCCATATTGTGGGCTTAGCCTACGTGATATTGCTAACCAACTGTGGGGGTGGGGGTAACCGACGCTCATATCTGTCGATTGTCAAGCAAGGACGGGCAATTAAATGTAGCCTATTTAATTTGATGATTCAAGGGTACACCGGGGATGTGGCCGTTTCCGCTCCTTTCCTTGACAAGCTATACCAGGTTCAGTCGTCTGAGGTTGTTTTTGTTTAGCGACTGCTAGGCTACAGGAGGCAGGTGTTTCACTGTCAGGGAAGATGGCCGTGGCATTCTCTTCTCTGTCGATTCGTGCATACAAACAAGCTGCTGAAACAGACAGCATCTCATTGAGGCCAGGCAACAAATGTTAGCGTTACATCGTCAACATGCTGTTGATGAACAAATCTAGCCATATACATTTTTATCCTATTTTCTCACTGTAATTCCCGCGATAAACTGGCGGTGACATTGATGTTAGACGAAATTGAGGACCCTTTCAACAAATATGAAACCCCCCTTGATAAAAAATAAATAAAAAAAGCTAACTGCATTCGGCAAATGTAGGGAACTATGCAAAGCCGCTGCCAGCACTGGACAGCGCTACCTGTCGCTGTCTTCCCCAACAGTGCTGAAACAGACTTGTAGACTAGAGTCCACTGTTTTTGTGGCTATGGTGTGTATGCGCGAGAGACGATTTGTAAATGCTTCATCAAAATGTCTATGGCAATCGGCTATATTTACAGCCCAATAAAGCAGGAAAGAAAGACGTGATTAATGTTGTCGCCTATTAATAACAAAAGGCCGATCGTCGTGTCTGTATAATAATTCAGAAGAGCATGCGAGCTGTTTTCAAAGGGAATAAGACCATTTTACTGGCCATGGTCTTGACAAGGGGACATTTTTTTTCACCCTGTTGGTGGAGGACGTTGCGAATGTGAGGTAGACCTTGCCCTGGGTTCCCCCCAGACTGCTGTCGACACTCCATTACTCTTATTTGAAAGCCTACACAATCCATTTCGTCGTGCCCTATGAATATGTTCCCCGTCACTGTGCACACACACACACACACACAATCCGCCCTCTTCTTTTATCTGAGGCCCCGAGAAAACAATGGTTGTTGTAGCAATGTGGGGGATGATGTACAAAACACACTAGGGGAGTTGCCAATAACGTCCTCGTCCATGGTTCATCTCTCGTTTGCTCGCTGCACAATGACGATGGCCTCTTCCGCAGAGAAGGTGAAAGAGTCTGGGTAGGATTTGGCCTCTAAAAATTGAATTGTTGTAATCGACATGAGAAAGAACACGTCCTAAACATCAACATAATGGAGGCTCCCAGTAGACCACATACGAGTTGGGTAGCATAATGATTAATGTGGCAAGGTGACTCAACACATCAAATGAGTGTTTCCAGACAGCGCTTGCTTTGGACTGACAAATGCAACTGAAAACATGAGTGTACAGAAGGATTTGTAGCCACATGAGGATTAGCTCTGTGTGTCACGGCCTTAAAGGTGACCTTTATACAGAGTTTTGTCTCACTCTGCTGGAGGAAGGGGGTCACTACAGGCAGGAAGCAACCTCAAGATGTAGTTGAGAAACGAGATTAAAAGCGGTTCATGGTCGATGCTGTGCATTATTTACAGCCCACTTATCCTTAAGTTGTGAACCTATGATAGTACTATAATGAAAAGGCTACAGACACTTCAAATTAAATACCAAGTTAAGCTTGATACTCACTCTCACATACAGTATGTAGCCTAAAGATAGTATGAACACTAGTACTTCACTAAAGCCTGAATCCATTTATAGAACGTGAACTATAAATGGGGTTGAAGTTACAGTTACATGACTATTGCTCTACATGGGTGCTGGAAATACTGGAGGGACACAATATACTCCATTACCACAGTAAGACACAAAAGGATGCCTCCTCTTTGATATACGTATGTTACTCAGCTCCATGGTCCACACAGTGAGTTACTAACACAGCTCAGCTCCATGGTCCACACAGTGAGTTACTAACACAGCTCAGCTCCATGGTCCACACAGTGAGTTACTAACACAGCTCAGCTCCATGGTCCACACAGTGAGTTGATAACACAGCGCAGCTCCATGGTCCACACAGTGAGTTACTAACACAGCTCAGTTCCATGGTCCACACAGTGAGTTACTAACAGAGCTCAGCTCCATGGTCCACACAGTGAGTTACTAACACAGCTCAGCTCCATGGTCCACACAGTGAGTTACTAACACAGCTCAGCTCCATGGTCCACACAGTGAGTTGATAACACAGCGCAGCTCCATGGTCCACACAGTGAGTTACTAACACAGCTCAGCTCCATGGTCCACACAGTGAGTTACTAACACAGCTCAGCTCCATGGTCCACACAGTGAGTTACTAACACAGCTCAGCTCCATGGTCCACACAGTGAGTTACTAACACAGCTCAGCTCCATGGTCCACACAGTGAGTTGATAACACAGCGCAGCTCCATGGTCCACACAGTGAGTTACTAACACAGCTCCATGGTCCACACAGTGAGTTACTAACACAGCGCAGCTCCATGGTCCACACAGTGAGTTACTAACACAGCTCAGCTCCATGGTCCACACAGTGAGTTGCTAACACAGCTCAGCTCCATGGTCCACACAGTGAGTTGATAACACAGCGCAGCTCCATGGTCCACACAGTGAGTTACTAACACAGCGCAGCTCCATGGTCCACACAGTGAGTTACTAACACAGCGCAGCTCCATGGTCCACACAGTGAGTTACTAACACAGCGCAGCTCCATGGTCCACACAGTGAGTTACTAACACAGCGCAGCTCCATGGTCCACACAGTGAGTTGCTAACACAGCGCAGTTCCATGGTCCTCACAGTGAGTTGCTAACACAGCGCAGCTCCATGGTCCACACAGTGAGTTGCTAACACAGCGCAGTTCCATGGTCCACACAGTGAGTTGCTAACACAGCTCAGCTCCATGGTCCACACAGTGAGTTGCTAACACAGCTCAGCTCCATGGTCCACACAGTGAGTTGCTAACACAGCTCATCTCCATGGTCCACACAGTGAGTTGCTAACACAGCGCAGTTCCATGGTCCACACAGTGAGTTGCTAACACAGCTCAGCTCCATGGTCCACACAGTGAGTTGCTAACACAGCTCAGCTCCATGGTCCACACAGTGAGTTACTAACACAGCGCAGCTCCATGGTCCACACATTGAGTTACTAACACAGCTCAGCTCCATGGTCCACACAGTGAGTTACTAACCCAAATTCAGCAGAGCTATCAGAGCAATGAGGGCATGCAAAGGAAGGACTACCCAGCATACACATTTGCATCATAGTGTTTTTGGCCTTGCCAGTAGGCTTTCCAGTGCCTTTACATCGTTCTACAACTAGGCCTAATGGTAGATTAATCTAGCCTATAGTCAAGGTTTAGAAAAAAGAACAACTGCATTGAGATCATAATGAAAATAAAGATACCACATTCAGATAGATTGGTGAGAAAGAGTGAGTTACTGTACTCAGTTGTAGATGGTCAACATAGATGGTCAGAATAGATTGATAGGACCGGACATGTAGTAATTGCTTCAGGACTTTTGATTGTCGTCCATTAGTTTCCCCTTAGCACAACCCTAACAATGCCCAGCGGAGGGTTGTAGGATAGGATGGTGTCTGTCAGATATGTTATGCAGAATATATGGCTTTGTGGTCATCTTGATGTTTTCTTGAGGAGGGTGCAGTTAGGACAGATAGCTTTATTTTTATTGTCTTGTAAAACATTTTATTTCTGGCATTATTGAGAGCATTATTTATCAATTTATTCAGCTTTTTATTCAGCTTTCAGATGTAGAAGCCTTCTTGGAACATAGAAAGTGATGGTTTGAATTAATTAATTCAGAGCAGCTTTGAATGTGCTTTAGTAGTGTGTGTTATGGATACAGTTGGAAAGGGCCGTAAGCAAAGCGGATACACATAATTGTATTTCATGCTTGGTGGATCCTTTTATCCAGGCCCTTTTAATTCAGGATTAGTAAACCATTCAGCCTGTTGTTGAGGCTCATTAAAGAGAGATATTCTGCCTCCTTTTCCAATCATTCAGTCATCATGAAGCTGTTGACTTGATTCAAACCTATAACGTTGAGATTCTACCTCAGTGAGTACTGTGACGGTGGATAATTCCAATCAGCCATGATTTGATAGTAACTTGTTTTTACTTCTATGTTCCAAAGGGACAGGTTGGCCTATTTAGTAGATGCATGCGTTACTACACGGTCATTCATACGTCGTTGAAGGTGAATAAACTTTGTGTTTGATTGACAGGTCTGCCCCAGCTGCCGCCGGCGCCCCCGCAGATGGAGCGGCGCCCCCTCCAAACCTCACCAGCAACCGCCGCCTGCAGCAGACACAGGCTCAGGTGGATGAGGTGAGGAACATGCAGACACACTCACCTTGTATTACACACATACTGACCCACAGAAATATCGGAACCTTCTTCACACGTTGTGAACAAGCCGACATGGACTGGATGAATGCATGTCCAACACACTTAGGTCAACAGTCAATACATTGTGTAAATATACTGTGGAGATAACACAACTCAGTCTGAGTTGATTGAGGGATTTACCCTGTCCCTGTTTTCGGCCCGTGTGTCTGCCCTCCCCAGGTGGTGGATATCATGCGTGTAAACGTGGATAAGGTTCTGGAGCGTGATCAGAAACTGTCAGAGCTAGATGATCGGGCCGATGCCCTGCAGGCTGGAGCCTCACAGTTCGAGACCAGTGCTGCAAAACTCAAGAACAAGTACTGGTGGAAGAACGCCAAGGTAAGGGCTACATTGAGATACATAAAGATGTACTTTGGTCCACATTTATTCATGATAATAGTAATTTCCTTTGAGGCTTTCAAGATGAATGTTAAAACATAATGAAATGGATTGTAGCTCATGATTTACCACATGTCCCATCCCCCCTGTTTTACTACCTCTCCATGTCCAACTTAATTTTGCTGGACCCCAGGAAGAGTAGCTGCTGCCTTGGTAGCAGCCAATGGGGCTCCATAATACATTAAAACATACAAAACTCTGCTTCCTCTAGATGATGATTATCCTGGGGCTGATATGTGCGATTGTCCTCATCGTCATCATCGGTAAGGGTCACACCCACACTCTCCCTGCCATGGCAGTTTGAATTAAGATATACTCTGTGCTTCAGTATTAGTCTTTTTTTCTCACCATCCCTTTCCCTTTCTCTCTCTCTCTTTCCCTCTCTCTGTTTTTCTCTCTCTCTAGTC
The DNA here is from genome assembly GCF_034236695.1 of Oncorhynchus nerka. Lineage (NCBI taxonomy): Eukaryota > Metazoa > Chordata > Actinopteri > Salmoniformes > Salmonidae > Oncorhynchus > Oncorhynchus nerka. The sequence goes on from NC_088405.1 coordinate 56,085,448, forward strand.
TACTTCAGCACTTAAGATGAGTGGCTCCGACCCCAGTCTGCACACGAGACTGCCCGCTTCCTTGCAAGAGAAAACCCTTCAAATCAACAACAACAAAAATTTCCACTGATGATGAATTAATTAAATTGCTCCCCAAATAGTCTCAATATGACCCTGCCCAGAACCCCCTGAACCCTCTCAGCCCCCGCTTCCACCGCCTCACCTCTGGACCCCTGTCAATTTTCGTCCTGTGAGTCTGTGGCCCTGCCTTCTTTGTAAATACTTCCTGCTTTTCTAATCCGTCATTCATACTCAGAACCCAATACTTGTTGTGATTGTTACCGATGACAACGACAGAAAAGAAAATGATGACCCTGGCGATAATTGTTATATACCAGATATGAAATATATATATAGTTCTTTGTAGGAATTTTATTCTGATATAATGTTTTTGTAGGTTGTGTGTGGGTGTGCGTTTTGTATTTTTTAATTTTTGTATTAATTTTACTTATGCTTCAGATTTGAACTACTGCCTATTAATCAGAGTGTGTATATCTTGCACGTTCTCTCTCACTGTCTCTGCCTGTCTCTGGCTTTCTCTGTCTTGCTCTGTCTCCCACAGAGTATAGGTGCATCTTTGCACAGTGGAGTTTGTCTCCTTTAACCGAGGTACTTAATCAATATTCCCATCCTGTTCTCCATCTTTTGCTTCTCTCTCTCTTTTTCTCTTTCTCTCTCCTACACCCTTTAGCCATACTGTCTCTTTAGAATCCTTTCTTCCTTCTCTTTCTTTCTGTCTCTCTTTGCCTGTTTCTCTTTTCCCGATCACGTACCTTCTCTTTATTAACTGCCAATGGAATTGGACCAATGTCTGTAGATGTTTTTTATTTGACTTATTTAGTGTCTTATTTCGAGAACATTCCTCCATTGCTGTCTAGTAAAAATGCTGTCAGTGTAGCACATGTATATGTAAGTATCTTTAAAAAAATATATATATGAAGTGATCATAAATATTATATCAATCTAACAAGCCAGAGTTGGAAAAATAACAATATTGATATAAAAAAATGAGGGCTTGCTAGTTTTTGTTTGGTGGATCAGGATTTGAACCTGTTTCATTTTTTCATTTCAGCAACATAACATTGCATAACGTTGCTGTGACAATACACCAAATCCTACAGAGATGTCATTACTAACAAATAGCTAAAAAGGATACTTACACTAAGGGATCAAAAATGCGGACACAGTAAAGCCTTAGTCTCTGATCAAAACGTATCACTTTGATGATTTTTTATGGTCAAAATATTCCCATACACTCTTTATTTTGTGTAGGGGGAGAGGCTGACTGAAAAGGGGGAGGCGGTGTGAAATGCACAAAGAGCCTTGTTTTTGATGGCGCTGTCTGTCTGGTCAACCGCATGACCGCTGTCTGGCTGGTCAACAGCATGACCGGCCGAGAGAGAACCTCATGCAGCAAAACCTCACCTATTGATGAGCACATACACAGACAACTCAGCCTTATTTGAAAGTGAAGGTAGAAGTATGAAGATGGATGAAGCAACTGGCATGGACATACAGTAGTAGAAAATGATGATCTAGAGAAAGGGACTAACTTGGCCCATGGGGGCCAGCTTCGTTGACGGATTAAGAGTTGCTGTAAACCTTAAGTGAACTTTCCAAGAAACGTCATGAAAAGCAGTCATAGTATACACACAAGCTAGAGGGAGCGTTTGCTAGTGCACTGGTTCTCTCTCTATCTTTCTTACATTTTCTCCCTAGTTACTGTCTTTTTCTTTTTTAAACATAGTAATAGCGTATATTTTATATAGTATATTTGTGTGTTTGTTTGAAGCAGATAGGTAAAGAGGAGACTGAACTCAATCAGGACTTCACTAACTGCTATGAGCAGTGAGCTCCTCTCTACCTCTGTGTGTTGTGTGTTGTGTACGTGCATTTTTGTGGTTCAGCTCTGTAAGTTAAACACTGCCAAGCAACTAGGGAGAAGCTTTTGTTTTCTGCCATTTTCTCTTTGGTGCCCTTACTGATTTGTTCTTAGTGGATTGCTCTTGCATGGTCACCTCTTGTCCCATGCCCCTGTATAGGCCTAACTGTTTCTAGTGCTATCTGTTTCTAGCATAGGAGGTTGGTGGCACCTTAATTGGGGAGGACGGGCTCGTGGTAATGCCTGGAGAGGAATGAGTGGAACGGTATCAAGTACATCAAACACATGGTTTGATGCCATACCATTCGCACCGTTCCAGCCATTATTATGAGCCGTCCTCCCCTCAGCAGCTTCCACAGGTTTCTAGTGCTATCTATCTGCCAGCTCTGTTAGTCTACTTTATGAGTAGTAGCAGAAAGACTACTGGACCTGTGGATAATACAGTTGTTCCCATAGGTTAGGCCACCTTAACACGACCTCTTGGCCTCTGTCCCACCATTCCCACCTATTTCTCCTCATTGATTCAGGATCCTACACTGTGGATGTGTGTGTTGTTGAAGCTCTGCCCGTCCTGGGAATATCCCTAGTTTATCCTGACAGATTTGGCCGCTTAGACATCAGCGGTGAGGGCAAGCTGTTTCCATGACAACTAAATTAGATGAGCAGAGCGGGGAGGTAACAGATCAGGCCACTGACTATCTTTCAGACTGGTAAGATTTTCCATATTTGTGCTCAAGGAATATTCCTATGCTACATGTACACTGGCAGAGCCCCCCCAACCACCCATTATATGTTACAAATAACACACACATATATTTCCTTGCTCTCTCTCTCTCTCTCTCTCTCTCTCTCTCTCTCTCTCTCTCTCTCTCTCTCTCTCATTCTATTATCTCCCTCTCTTTAACTATCTCTATCAGACACATGTAAAAGGAAATGGCCTTAGCACATTATCTCCCAGCAAAGCCTATCTCCCAGCCCCACCCTTCCTCTTTATTCTACCTAACTAGAGCAAAACTAATTCAGAGGAAAATTACCAAAGACTAGATGTTCTTGCTGCCAACTGCCATCAAAAACAAGTAGAGGGACACAACATATTTTACCCGAGTCACTTTAACAGCAATCCTTACTCCCCTGTTTTTGAAAGCGTACCCTTAACCCAAAATACCTAAAGTCACATGACCGTTTAACCCTTTCAGATCTTATTCAATAGCTCATGTTGGCAAATAGATGATGACATAATGTGCTATTTGAAGATATGCAAGAGAAACAAAACCTACAAAAAGACGTGCTTCAGCCCCCTTCCATAAGACTACTTTAATCTGTACCGAGTCTTTAGACACAAGCTCCTATAACAATAATAGCACAACTCCTCTCCTTGTGTGTGTCGCTGTCGTGCTGACAACAATTTACAGATAAAATAAAATATTAACTTTATCTATAGCTGTTAAACAAAACAAACAAAACATGCATAAAAAAAGTCTGTATTGTCTGGTGTTGTAGTGTGGGGGGTGTATTTGGGGGAAGGGGGGTCCTATTTCTTCAGGTCTGAGATTAAAACAGTTCATCAAAATCTACTGGGAGAGGTCAAGAAAATTCACGAAAGCTGTATAAAAATTGGAATAGCAAATAATTCGAATTTATTTTGAAGGTGACAAAAAAAAGAATGCCACCTTCGAGTTATTTTCATCTCATGACACCACTGGTCGGGGTAGGACTCCTGTGCTGTTCACAAATCCAAGGGTTGTCCTTAAAGTGCTCAGCAAATTTAGATTAAAAAAAAATAGACAAATTGATGTTATGTGAGTGCTCATTTTCTGTTGCTTTTTTTTGTTCCGCAAGGATGGGTGTGCGCAACTTTTAATGTCCTGACACTTTTTTATGTTGTATTCTGGGTGTATTTTGGGGGGGGCTAGGATATGATGTGGTGGAGAATATTGTGTTATTGCTAACACTAAGAGGTGTTCAGTGACTTCAACATAGGAGGGAACCTTTTGAGGCACTGATCCTTCACAGGTCGGCTATAAAATCACAATGCTCTCACCAATACACATTACATTTATTTTTTATTTTTGGACCAAATGTTTCCTTTGTATTTTGCATAAAGTTAGTAATAACTTTGGTATGATGTCATTGGCTTATAGGTTGTGTGTACATCGGAAGAGAAGGAAAGATTAAATAAAGACATGTTCTCTTTGTTAATCGTATCAACCAAGTCAAGAAGAAGGGATGTTACTGGGAAAACAAATGTCCAGAAGGCTTAGAATGGTGTACAATTCAAGACAGATTCCTCTGTTGTTACTATGTTTATATTTTGTTTGAACTTCATTTTGTGGAGGGAATATTATTTTGTTCTTTTGGGACTGGTGTTGGGGAGGTTTACAGTCCACATTACCTCTGTTTGCCTGGTCTTTCAGGAGGGAATAGACTGGGGGATCATGGGTAATGTGTTCTGTCTGATTTTATTTGATTTATTGATTTATTTATTGTGTTTTTGTTTTGAATGGGATTGGATATTAAAAACAAGGTGGATTACAATGTACCACAGGATACCAATTGAAAACCAGAAGTACATAAAAAAAAACAATTGTAGTGTAAATCGATCAATGTCTTGTTATATTGATGAACATCATGGAAATATATATATATATTGGAAAAACAATAATTCTGATGACCTGTGTTTATTGTTCCCAGTGTGTGTGTGTGTGTGTGTGTGCGTGTTTAAAAACAATGATGACATTAAATAAAATCTATGCTAAAATGGGTCCAAATATAATTGAACTGTGTTGCAAACCAAAATATTTTGTTTGACTACATATGTCATCAAGACAGGATGGTATATCTCACTGGAATTTAAGCTGGAAATAGATGAAGCACACACCAAAAACATGAAATATCTACAGTGTAAGTTGTCCTCACCAACTCTTATTTTGCAGATAGCCAGGTATCTCATAGCCTACGTGGAATGTATGAATCACACACAATCGCTCACCTATTTAGGGCCTAATCGTCCTGGAGAGAAGATGTGGAACATACAATTATATTTAGGCTAGATAGGGTTACTATGGAAGATTGCCCATCCACGTTAGTCAAAGTGACATTTATTGAGTGTTCAGATCACCAACAATGTGAATCCAGTCCAAAAAGAATCAGTGCATGAACCAAAAGACCAAGGCAGAAGAAAGCAGTGTGGTCAGTACACTCAGACAAAGTTGGATGTAATTGGACTGGGCAGCACATTCATATAATTATTATAACACAGATGTATACACTTTTGCCATAGGAAATATAGGTTCTAATCAACATTTCATTGGTTTGCCATGAGTGTTGAGGTATATATCCCCTCACAATGTCTAGAGAGTTTTACTTCATGAATTTCTGAATGCATGTCACCCCATGTGTTACTCCATATGGTCAGCCCCTGTAGTCGAGCTACACAACAACATGTTGATGATGTTACTGCTCAGGAGAGGTTAGATGAGAGGACAATTTCATGTCCCAAAGGGAATCTAAACAATATAAAGAATGAAGGTATCATAAGGATCTAGGAACAATTACAATAAAAAAAAACAATTCTAGGGAATGGAACTGACTGACAATGTAAGCCTATTTGATTGAATTACAGTTTTAGGGTAGAATTATGGCTGTGGGGTAGAATTTTGGAGAGGAAGGGGTTGATATTTGTGGCTAGTCATACTGCTGCAGTAGCATTTGTGCACTTATTTAGTGTAATTTAGGGTTGTAGTACGTAGGCCTATCTGGATATGTCTGGAATTGAGTCAGACATATCCATATTCAGACATATCCAGTTAAATAGAGGTTACATTTGAAAAATATATTTTGTCTATGCCTCAAAATTTACATTTACATTTACATTTAAGTCATTTAGCAGACGCTCTTATCCAGAGCGACTTACAAATTGGAATGATACAAAGAAAAGTCGTAAACATGCCTGTTTCGTGGTTAGGGAAAACACGCAAGGAAACAATAAAGAAATGATATTAATTCAGAACATTGAGAGTGGCACGTTGCCAATAAATGTTGTTTCTGACGTTCTGAACGGAGAGCACCACTGGGGCAACGTGATAGAGAAGCATAGAAGAGCCCCGTGCAGTCAGGACACCGCCCTACTCAACCAATGAATGCATTCGCTGGGCGTGGTATATTTGGCTCGAGCAGAGTCGGAGTCAGTTGAGGACCAATCAATGCCACACATGGGAGCAGACAAGGGGCGTCATCACGTGTGCTTTTGCGTGTTCCCTCCCAGTACTGCGAATACAATGTGCGGTTTTGTTCAGTGTGTGTGTTACTTGTCTTGCAGTCTGTTAACATTGGACCAGGTCGCTGAAGATGTCATTTCGGGTTTCTGCAATTAAAAAAATAATAATTGTAAACCTACTGAATACACTGTGGAATAAGTTTCAATAGTGTTTGCCTCGGAACGTATTTTCTCTTCATGGAATAAGGTGAGAATGTCAACTCTGATCAAGAACTAACTATGGTTTCGTTAACGTTAGCTAGCTATTTGGTTGTAGTAGCTTACAGTTATCTATGTATTTTAATAGGCAAGTTAGTTAATAATATATTGTTATATACAATGACGCCCTACCCCGGACAAACCCTAAAGATTGGGACTCCCAGTCACGGCCGGTTGTGATACAGACTGGAATCGAACCAGGGTCTGAGATGCAGTGCCATAGACTGCTGCGCCACGCGGGAACCCCAGAATCTAGCTAACGTTACATGTTTATGTTTTTTTTAATGATCAGCATTGACATTAGCAAGTGAAGCATTGTTGTGGCATGGCAAGAGTGTAAAACAAGTTTTGTTTTTGTGTGTGTGTGTGAATCTAGTTAGCTAGATACAGTTTAATATTTATTGGTCAGTTCGTGTTTCGTACAAGCGAGACTCATCTTTTACCAGGTTTGTGTCAGGTAGAATAAATCCATGAGCTCATTCGGGACCTAGCTAGCTATGTGCCCTAGTCTAGTAGAGGCACGTTGCCTTCACTGTCGTCAACAATAAATCCCACAGCGGTGTCATCCTGTTAGTTACAGTAACCCACAAGACATGCCAGATAGGGAAATGGACGACAAAGTCACTTTCTCTAGCATTTGGTTACCTGTTATTGTCAGTTTACGGTTCTTGACAGGGATTTTATTTTTATGTCCTATATATGGAGAGCAAGTTCTTTTGAGCCTGTCCATACTTGGATACACATGACTTTAGGCGACTTGAAATCAAGCAATTTAGTTATGTACATATGTGATTTGAGTTAACTATTGCCTTTACAGTGATGTGGTTTTTTGGTAATGTTGTAGTGAAGTTAGATGTACTAGTGTTTACACAGATGTCTGACTCATGATCTCACGTGACTCACCACTCATGATTGTGAATGATTTCTTCTAGCAGGTATCCTGCCGAATCATCTAGTGCACTGAGTGTGGACACACGAGGAAGAGCAAACAGGACAAAGAAAGGCTCAGCCCTCTTCTCTTCAATTGGCCTGTCAGGTTCATAAGCTTTGACCTGACAAAAAAAACTCAAGATCAATGAGATACAGTCCATACTTTGTCCATATCTTCTCTCTCATTTTTGCTTTTCCAAGCCATGACTCAATCTAAGTTTAGTAGCCCCACCTAGTGGCAGGGTATCACAGCTCTGTTTTGACAGATACTTTTTGTCATACAGCAATAGTCAATCACTCATACGGCTTATTATGAGTGATGAGAATGCATACACCACTTCTGGAAATGACACTAGTGGAGTAGGTTTAGCAGAAGATGCGGTGGCAGGACAAGAGGCATGCTCTCAGTCCGCTGAGTCTGGACTGAGTCAGACTGGCAGCTCCAATGGAAATGGACAGAGGACTCGGTCTGGGGGCAAGTCCTCAAACTCTGATGACACCGATGCCCACTTGAGCGGGAACGACTCAGCCGAGAGAGAAGTGGAAGGTCACATGGGGCATGAGGCATCAACCTGCAGCAGCTCCCATAATGGGAAGGACTCTGCCATGGAGACAACCGAGAGCAAAAGGTAAAAAGTTTTAACAGAATACAAACGCCAAACACCACAACCATGTACAGATGGTAGCCGGTAGACACCGCTTATACTATTGTAATGAATGCTCAGCAGTGATAGTAACATCATGTTATTTTGGCCGGTCAGCTCCAACTCCCACAGCACTTCCCCTCCCAACAGCTCTATGGTCTACAGCCTGCTGAGTGGCAGCTCAGAGCAGGACCACCCATCCACCAGCGGCTGCAGCAGTGGCCAGCCGGCCCGGCTGCAGACCCAGAGAGAGTTGCTCAAGGCCCTGAAGGAGCTGAAGATCCGCATGCCTGCAGACCACCGGACAAAAGGCCGCTCCAGCACTCTGGCCTCCCTGCAGTACGCTCTCAACTGTGTCAAACAAGTCAGAGGTAAGATACTGCCTTTTCAGCCATGCCTTTTGCTACATGTATACTGCGAGGCTTTAGCATGAAATAGCATGACTACTCTCTATCTATAATAGCTATTTAATACTGTCTGAATGTGTGTGTGTGTGTGTGTGTTTTTAGCGAATCAGGAGTATTACCACCAGTGGAGTGTGGAAGAGAGCCACGGTTGCAGTCTGGACCTCTCAGCCTTCACCACAGAGGAACTGGACAACATCACCTCTGAATACACACTCCAGAACACGGTAGGAACTAGAGAACAATCTTTGTCTACTAGAACCAGACTAACAGGTCTTAAACCCAACCGAACATTGTTCTGACTTATATTTCTTCTCCTGTACAGGACACATTCTCTGTTGGAGTGTCCTTCCTCTCTGGGAAGGTGGTGTACATCTCTCCCCAGGCCTCTCCCATGCTGCGCACTAAACCTGAGCGACTACAGGGAGCTCTCTTCTCTGAGCTGCTGGCCCCCCAGGACGTCAGCACTTTCTACAGCAGCACGGCTCCCTGCCGCCTGCCCCCCTGGGCCTCCTGTACTGGCTCCAGTAAGTTTCCACACCTCTAATTCAGCTCTGAATTCACATGGAAATGGATCATCACATTTGTGTATGTGATGTAAATATTGTTGTGGTGCTAATATCTCTCCTCTCTCTATCTCCCTCAGTGACCTCCCCTGTGGACTGCACCCAGGAGAAATCCATGTTCTGCCGTATCAGTGGTGGGAGGGACAGCGACGGGGAGGTGAGGTACTACCCCTTCCGTATGACCCCCTACCAGCTGACACTGCGGGACTCTGATATGTCTCAGCCACAGCCCTGCTGCCTGCTCATCGCTGAGAAGGTGCACTCAGGATATGAAGCTCCCCGTATCCCAGCTGACAAGAGGATTTTCACCACTAGCCACACCCCCAGCTGTCTCTTTCAGGAAGTCGATGAAAGGGCTGTGCCGTTGCTAGGCTACCTGCCCCAGGACCTGGTTGGGACCCCTGTCCTCATGTACCTCCACCCTGATGACAGGCCTGTCATGGTGGCCATACACAAGAAGAGTGAGTACTCCTGTCCAACAGTCATGCCTTATACGTTCTGTAAGGATTCATAAATCGGCAAATGGATGAATGATTATGTTCTTATACTCAATCAAAAAACATATTTGGTTCTCCGCTCAGTTCTCCAGTCAGCGGGCCAGCCCTTTGAACACTCGCCCCTTCGTATGTGTGCCCGGAATGGGGAGTATCTCACCATAGATACCAGCTGGTCCTCCTTCGTTAACCCCTGGAGCCGCAAAGTGGCCTTCATCGTTGGTCGACACAAAGTCAGAACGTGAGTAGTTGACCTCTCTGCTACGTCAATGACCTTCACAACCTTGCAATAGCCACATTTGAGCTGCTCTGTAACCTATTTGTGTAGCTATCAAGCCGTGTCTTGTTCTAAACCCCATTCCCTTGTCCTTCTCCCCTCATCTACAGGAGTCCCCTGAACGAGGATGTGTTCACGCCTACTGTGGAGGTGGAGGCGCGGGCCATGTCTCCAGAGATCCCCAGGCTCAGTGAGCAGATCCACCGCGTGCTGGTGCAGCCTGTCCACAGTGGCGGCTCCCAGGGCTACTGCAGCTCCCACGGATCGCACCCACAGAGGCCCAGCCCAGGCTCCTCGTCAGGCAGCAACAGCCCCTCCACCAAGGAGCTCATCCTGAAGACCATCCAGAGACCAGTGAGTACTAACACAATCATAATCTCACGCATGTTTCTGTTGTCTATTTGATCAGGTAACAAGATTTGAACAGGGTCATTTTAGTTTGTAATGTTTGACTAGTTTGTAACTAGGCCTAATTCTCCCCCATCTCTGTTCCACAGCAGCAGATGACATTCCAGCAGATGTGTAAGGACGTCCACATGGTGAAGACCAATGGTCAGCAGGTCTTCACCAAGTCCCGCAACCGCCCAGCACTCCGCAAACACGCCAGCACTGGTAAACACCTGGAATTATTTAAAAAATAATGAGTTTGTTTCAGGATTTTGTTCTATAAAATGTCCCAATTAGAAATGTATAGCGTAGATAATGCGGTTCTTCTTCCTCTCAGGAGCCTTGGTGGTGCCAGAGAATTTAAACAAGGACTTGGGAGCTCTGGGGCCAACTAAAACCCTGGCCTCCGTGCAGTCAAGGAAAGACCCGTCAGCCAACTACTCCTACCAGCAGATCAACTGTCTGGACAGCATCGTACGCTACCTGGAGAGCTGCAACGTCCCCAACACAGTGAAGAGGAAATGTGGCTCCTCCTCCTGCACCACGTCATCAACGTCAGACGATGACAAGCAGAGGGAGTTGCCTGGAACAGCTAAAGGTACACAATAAAGATCACATTGAAACACCTCAAATTATGTTTTTTTCAATGCCTTTTTTAATGCTCTGCATGTATTTTTGGTGTCTTAACTGTGTGTTTCCTTACAGATCTCAAAGGCCCCAGAGTAATGAAGGGTCTAAAGGGGGGCCACAGATGAGCCCTCTGGCGCTGCACTGCAAGGCTGAGAGTGTGGTCTCTGTCACGTCCCAATGCAGCTTCAGCAGCACCATTGTCCACGTAGGTGACAAGAAGCCCCCAGAGTCAGGTAGGTCACATCCCTTTATTGTCCGACTGTTTGTTTACCTCTCTTATTGGCCTCCGTCTCTTCTCGCTCATCTCTGATGTATTGTCAACCTTATTCCTTGCAGATATAGTTATGATGGAGGAGACACCAGCCACCCCCACTCTCACCGTCACCTCTCCAGCCCCAGCCACTAACAACGCCATCACAATGTTAGTGACCCCCCGGCCATTGGCCCTGCCCAGCCCGGCACCACCCAGCCCTGCCCAGCCCGATAGGGACGGCCGCAGGTCAGCTGGATGCTCAGGCCGCCTGGGTCTGACCAAGGAGGTGCTGTCTGCCCACACCCAGCAGGAGGAACAGGTGTTTCTGAGCCGGTTCAGAGACCTGGGACAGCTCCGCGTGCTGGACCCTGGCCCTCCTCCTCTGAGAGGACTCACCACCACACCCAAAGGTAAGACGGACACGTCAAGTGGAGATGTGGTTTTTATTATGACTGTGAAAGGTAATATGAATGAGAGACCATTGTTTTTCCATGCAGCTCACCCTTGTGTTCTCTCTGTGTCTCTCCCTCTCTATGTGTCTCTGTCTCAGGAGTGTGCAGCTCGAAGGACTACCCAGCAGGTGGTCATGGACGGAGGAGGGGCCGTGGGGGAAAGAGGCTGAAGCACCAGCAGGAGGGCTCCCAGCGTGGGATGAACGGTAGTTTCAGGAGGGAAGGGCAGGGGCCCCAAGGCCTCACGTTCCCCATGGGTCAACCCCTGATGATGCAGGGACCCCTGACCTCGTCCTCTTCCTGGCCCGCCTCTGAGGCCAGTCTCCCTCCTGCCGTGGCCCAGTACCCTCCAGGAGTCCTGCCCTTCTTCCCACTCTACCCCAGCGTGCAACAACAAGTCCTGGCCCACACCGGAGTGAACCCCAATGCCATGCAGATGGGCTACCCCAGCCCCCAGCCAGGCTTACCGTACCCCATGCATACCATGCCGTTGGCTCCCCCAATGATGGTTGTTCTGCCCAACTACATGTTCCCTCAACTCAACGGAGGTGTATCACCGCTCAATACCACCATGCCTCAGTATAGCACAACCATACCGAACCTTTGCCCCGGTATCCCTGGTATGGCACAACTTAACCAAGCACTACCGCTGTTCAAACAGACTATCCCACTACCACAACTCAACCCTGGATTGGCTCAGTTCAACCCCGCTGTGACGCAGATGAATGGCATGCCTCGTGTTAGTCCCGCCCTAGCTCAACTCAACCCGTCACAGGTCAAACCGACTCTGTCGATGATCCCCCAACACTGTTACGATCCCAGCCCAGCATTACCTTTCCCAAATCCCATTCCGATTCCCAGCTTTGCCTTACCCGAGATGGATCCCACCTTTGTCCAACGTGGCAACTCCCGCTCCAGCACCCCTCAGTCCACGTGCCAAGCCCCCCTGGAGGGGACAGACTCGCCCCTCTTCCAGTCACGATGCTCCTCCCCCCTCAACCTGCTACAGCTGGAGGAGTTGCCAGGCAACCGCCAGGAGGGCATGTCGACAGGGGCGCAGCAGACATTGCCCCCACCTGGCTCGGTATCACAGTTCGGAGGTCAAGGCTCTGTTAAGCGAAGCATGAAGGGTGACGACAGAGAGGACGATAACGTGAGTTTTAAACTGCAGTCCCTTTAGAAAATATAATTACCAAAAGGTTCATTTGAGTCTAGTGAGTTCTAGTCATTAACCCCTGTCTCTCCTGTGTTCTCTTCCTCCAGGATAATGCTGATGACCAGGATGCAATGTCCACCTCCAGTGACCTGCTAGACCTACTGTTGCAGGAGGACGCCTGCTCAGGCACCGGCTCGGCCGCCTCTGCCTCCGGGTCCTCAGGCTCTGGCTCTAATGGATGCAGCACCTCAGGGAGTGGCACAAGTGAGTTTAACACCTCCCAGATTATTCTTGTTAGCGCTGTGATTGGTAAAGGATGTTTATATATTGTGACTGATATGTCATGATACGAACTGAACATGTTCCTTTTTCAACCACAGGAAGTAGCAACACCAGCAAATACTTTGGCAGCGTTGACTCGTCGGAGAACGACCATTTCCATAAGCAGGCACCAGGGGGGGCTGAAGAGGCCCAGCTCATGAAATATGTCCTTCAGGACCCTATCTGGCTCCTTACGGCCAACACGGATGACAAGGTTATGATGACGTACCAAATGCCCACCAGGTAAGAATTCATTATGGTCACTGCACTACACTGTTGTCATGGCAATTGTAGTCATGATTAATATGAAATGCTATTGTAATTGTATTTATGAATGATGATATAGTAGTATATTTATATATTATTTATTCATACGGACTATGAAAAAGAGAAAAATGCCTGCTCACCGTTCTGCTACTAATACACCTTTTACAGACTATGGCATATCTATGGACATGTGAAAGAGTGTCGGTGTGTGTGTGTGATTTTTAAAGGGACAGGGAGACTGTTCTCAGGGAGGATGGTATGATACTGAGGGCGGTGCAGAAACAGCAGCCGCGCTTCACTGAGGAGCAGAAGAGAGAGCTGATCCAGGTCCATCCCTGGATGGGCACCGGACGCCTGCCACAGGCCATCAACAGCCCTGTAAGTCAGCACACAGACACATACTGGAGACCGTAGCTACAACCCCGCCTCTCTCAGATCGGAAAGATTCACAGGAATCAGTATAGATGACAGTGGAGATGAATAAATAAATAAAATACTTGTGAAGAACGGGTTTATTCAACTCTTGTCCCCCTGCTTGTGTTTAGACTTGTACAGGGTGCGGTTCTCCTCCCACTTCCTCCGCCCCCCGGCCCTTTAATGTGGAGCTGCAGGACACGGATCTGACAAGGGTCCTCCAGCTACAGGAAGAGACCCCTGTTACCATGGCAACAGACACATATGACACCTCCATCCCACCACCACAAGCACCCCAGACAGAGACTAAAAGGGGTGAGCGGCAAGGGGAGCAGGAACGAGACGGTAGGGACACCAGAGTGAAAGAGTTGGAGGTGACGTCATCATCCGGAACAGAGAAAGGGGACTCTGGCTGTAAACGGCAACCAAGGAGTTCTATATGGCCAATGACTCTAAAACGCAATGCATTGGGACAACCGGGAGCCAAGGTCACTGTTAATGTGTTGTGTTTGAACAAAGAAGAGAACATGGATAAGGAGTCAAAGAATACCTGATCCTGTTTAAAGACATAGAGAATGTAGCTCAACGTATATGGAATCTAAGGTGTAAATATTCAATGTATTTTAAGAGTAAAAATGGAAAGAGAAGCCCTTAGTAAATATTTAATTGGCATGTTTGGTTCCCTGTCTGAGGACTGAAGACATGTTCCATTTGTAATTCACTGCTTTGGGATTTTTCTCCCCTTATAGTGACACTTTGATAGTTTTACAAGTTATTGTGTGTATCAACGCAATATAACTTTTGTCCAATGTCCATATTGGAAAATGACGTCAAATCTATTGTGAACCATTAAATCGCAAATTAATTTAGAAAAATATATTTCTGATCATTTCTGATATTGTACCATGTGTATATTACAGTATACCACCGACCAGGAGCTGACATACTACAGTTTTCTGTGGGCTGTTTTGTCATGTAATGTTCTGAATGGTTAATTTAACACAATCGTTGTAAAAATATGTAAAGTTTTAGCCATTATTGGGAAAATATCCTATTTTTTTAATCCCCAGAGAAATACACAAAATACATAAAGACCATGTTAGAAGAAATACCCTGTTTTGTTTGAGTTGTTATGGGTATTTCTGTACAAATATGATTTCAGATTTGTCAGGAGCAGAGATGGGCATTCCCATGTTAACAACAATGAAGCCAGTTTTGTTGATGATGGGGAGGAGCAGGCCTTGATCATGCAGTTGGTCAAGGTCAATATGTTCTATCAATAGTTAGTCTGCCCCTTATTCCCTTTTTCATTACTGTAAATAAAAGGATTAGTCACTTATTACAACTCTTTGGTGGGATTTTGGTATGTAATTCATATTAAAAAGTGAAATGTAATTTGGTTCTGTTTTCTTTTGTCCGTCTTGAAGAATTTGTGGTGTGTAGTTTATATTCTTTCACGTATGCAAAGGACATCAGTGTAGCTAAAATCATCTAGTCAAGTATTATTCCTTGACCTTCTCTGCCACCAGAGGTTGTGGGGACAGTTGGTTGAAGGCTCCAGGTCCAGCCTGACTGGTGATACAACATTACATTTCTGAAATTGTCTACGGTAGATTAGCTAGGTATTCGAACATATTGAAGTCATTTTAAATTACCAGCACTGCCGGCCCGCTCATTAGGCCAGATTAGGTGGCCGGCGGGGCGGCATTTTCTGAGCTAAACTGGCCAAGACGCACCTCCAACAACAAATAAAACCTCACATAATTCTGCCCAAAACAATGACAATTTCTCTCAACCAGTGGAATGTCTTTTTTTTGAGTGAGCGCTGATACGGCCCTGTAATACGGCCCACTTTGTCAAAGGAAAATAAATATTTTGTTTGTCCATTCCCAGCATGCCTTTCCAGGGTGCTGTTGATACAGGATATGGTAGAAAGAGTATGTGGCATTTTCTGTAGCCTACAGGCTGGAGATAAAATGAATGCCAATGTATTGAGAAGGACACTTTTTACACCTAAATCAAATATAACATTACCGTTAACAAACAACATATCCTGAAAACAGGACGGGTCAATGTAAAATGGACAATACGGAACGGGCAATCACAACTGTTCTCCAGGAGTTTTACCCCATTCTCATGATCAGTGGTTTCAAGTTTGTGCCCGTAAAATGTTTGATAAGCTGATCATAGCGAAAAAGAAAATTCTTCTGCATTTCCAGCTGTGGAAACACATAGCAAATAGGCACAAGATAAGTCCTAAAAATTTGGGTAGCTGATATTCAGAGCTTAAAACGAGAAATTGTTTAGTCGCAGGAATCAGGACTAATAAAGCCAATGCAACGGCCTGTTTTTACAAATGGTGGACCTACCATATGGATGGGCCTTCATACCCTAACAAAAAAAAAAGACTGCACTTAGAGTGCAGTATAACTACAATATGCTGCAAATACTGCATCCAAAATACCACAGTCGACTGCAGTTACTGCACTTTTAGTGTAGTTTCAAAATTACAATATTTTTTATTTATTTTTTTTTATTGCTGGCTGACATGGTAAGCACGAACCGATGTCTTTTGGATGTGTTTTTTTTGTCATGTCCAGATGTCTTTTTTTGTGTGTTTTTGTGTTTTTTGTAGTCACTGATGGGCATTCATAAAATTCAATTTCAGGGAACACTGTAGGCTACACCTCAGTAAGCAGGGACCAACACCAACGCCTTTTGGAATTCTTTTTTTTGGGTCAGTCTGGACCAGCCTTGATTTCCACACCCACGGACATTGGTTTTTGGTCCAGTCCGGACCAAATGTGAACATAGATGACTATGTTTTGTTCAGATTTGGTCCGGTCTGGACCAGCCAGAATCGTCTAGAATGTCATTGTATGCTGTAGCGTTATTTCCCTTCACTGGAACTAAGGGGCCTAGCTCGAACCATTAAAAACAACCTCAGACCATTATTCCTCCTCCACCAAACTTTACAGTTGTCTCTGTGCATCGGGGAAGGTAGTGTTTTCCTGCCATCTGTCAAACCAAGATTAATTTGTCAGACTGCCAGATGCTGTAGCGTAATACATCACTTCAGAGAACGCGTCCAGCCGACGCTTGGCATTGCACATGGTGATCTTAGGCTTGTGTGCGGCTGCTCGGCCATGGAAACCCATTTCATGAAGCTCCCAATGACGTTGCTTCCAGAAGCAGTTTGGAACTCGGTAGTGAGTGTTGCAACCGAGGACAGATGAGCTTTACGCGCTATGCGCTCCAACACTTGGCGGTCCCGTTCTGTGAGCTTGTGTGTCTTACCAATTCGCGGCTGAGCCATTGTTGCTCCCAGACGTTCCACTTCTCAATATCAGCACTTCCAGTTGACCGGGGCAGCTCTTGCAGGGCAGACATTTAACGACTTGTTGGAAAGGTGGCATCCTATGACGGTGCCACGTTGAAAGTCACTGAGCTCTTCAGTAAGGCCATTCTACTGACAATGTTTGTCTATGGAGATTCCATGGCTGTGTGCTCAAATTTTATACACCTGTCAGAAATGGGTGTGGCTGAAATAGCCGAATCCACTCATTTGAAGGGGTGTCAACATACTTTTGTATATATAGTATATATCTCTATCCCTAAGTGCTCCAGTTCTAAGTAATATTCAAAGTAGGGAATTGGCATGGGTCAAAACAATTCCTGAAATCTTCCCCTCTCCAAATCCACAGGTTAAGTGCAACAGGCAGCGTGATTTAGAGCAGATTAAATATCTGCTTGGGTCTTAGGTCAGATTAGCCCAGTGTGGGTCTCAGCTGGTAGTAACAAACAGCCACAAGACCTCAACTCTTAAGTCTGCATTCTCCCTTGACCATGGGGGAGGAGGCGGAGGGACTTATCTTACACTGGCACTCTCACTTCCACCCACGGACAGAGTCATGGCCAAATGGTTAGGGCATTGTGCAAGTCAACTGTACTTTCAACAGATACTAGACTGTCCACCTGTGGGCTGCTGAACAGAGACTCACATTACTATTGTGTTGTTAACCTGGGAGCAGAGTTCTCTTAGAAAACAAGACCTGCATTCTAGAATGCACTCATGCTAACCTCTCTCTTTAAAACCACATTAAGCCTTTTATTTTCATAGTTGCTTGATTTGCTATTATCTGATATAGAGTATGGATTTCCCCATGAGACCTGAGTTGGATGGAAACAAACACCGGATATACTGTGTTACATAACCATTTTGGGAAAAAAAACTTCTGAGTCTCAAGTTCATACCTCCCTCATTGTTGCCAAGGTAGAGGATATACGATCCAAATCTGAACACAATACTTCCCAAAAGACGTGGCCTGTTGGCAGGTCACAGGGTTTACTTGACTGTTTATATTCATACTGTTCATCCTCATTCTCATAATTATGGCCACACTGTCTCTACTTCAGTGTCTCTTTACTGTTTCTCTGTGCCTTGGACATTTCTCTGAATAACCTGACTCACCCATTACTCAGTAGGTTTGATTCATGGTTTATTTAAAAAAAAAAAAAAAAGTATTTATTGCAAGAGCACATGTTTGTGAGGCAGTTTATATTCTGTCTGTGCATGTGCATGTGGTGGACACAGATCTTTTTTAAGCAGGAGCGAATCCTTTGGAGTGAAACCACAATGAGAGAAGAGATGTTTTATGATTCGTCCGGGAACAGCAGTTGCTATTGTCACACTCCATTTCACACCTCCCTCACTGTGGTTCGGTTTGAGACATCCCTTTATGAAAACAATTTCCTCTCCAATTAGTTAGAGATATTTTGCAACTCCAGACAGTGTACATGCATGTCCACTGCCAGTCAAATGTTTTAGAACACCTACCCTTTCAAGGGTTTTTCTTTATTTGTACTATTTTCTATATTGTAGAATAATAGTGAAGACATCAGAACTATGAAATAACACATATGGAATCATGTAGTAACCAAAAAAGTGTTAAACAAATCAAAATATATTTTATGTTTGAGATTCTTCATAGTAGCCACCCTTTGCCTTAGCATTCTCTCAACCATTCTCTCAACCATAGTCACCTGGAATGCATTTCAATTAACAGGTGTGCCTTCTTAAAAGTTCATTTGTGGAATTTCTTTCCTTTTTAATACATTTGAGCCAATCAGTTGTGTTGTTTTAAGGTAGGGGGGTGTACAGAAGTTAGCCATATTGGGTAAAAGACCAAGCCCATATTATGGCAAGAACAGGTCAAATAAGCAAAGAGAAATGACAGTCCATCATTACTCTAAGACATCAACATGGAAAATGTCAAGATCTTTGAACATTTCTTCAAGTGCAGTCGCAAAAACCATCAAGCGCTATGATGAAACTGGCTCTCATGAGGACCGCCACAGGAATGGAAGACCCAGAGCTACCTCTGCTGCAGAGAATAAGTTCCTTAGAGTTACCAGCCTCAAAAATTGCAGCCCAAATAAATGTCAACTATTCAGAGGAGACTGTGTGAATTATGCCTTCATGGTCGAATTGCTGCAAAGACCACTACTAAAGGACACCAATAATAAGAAGAGACTTGCTTGGGCAAAGAAACACGAGCAATGGACATTAGACCGGTGGAAATTTGTCCTTTGGTCTGGAGACCAAAATGTAGATTTTTGATTCCAACCGCCGTGTCTTCGTGAGATGTGGCTGAACGGATGATCTCCGCGTGTGTATTTCCCACCGTGAAGCATGGAGGAGGAGGTGTTATGGTGTGGGGGTGCTTTGCTTGTGACACTTTCTGTGATTTATTTAGAATTCAAGGCACACTTAACCAGCAAGGCTACCACAGCGCACTGCAGCGATACGCCATCCCATCTGGTTTGGGCTTAGTGAAACTATCATTTGTTTTTCAACAGGACAATGACCCAATACACCTCCAGGCGGTGTAAGAGCTATTTTACCAAGAAGTACAGTGATGAAGTGCTGCCTCAGATGACCTGGCCTCCACAATCACCAGACCTCAACCCAATTGAGATGGTTTGGAATGAGTTGGACCGCAGAGTGAAGGAAAAGCATCCAACAAGTGCTCAGCATATGTGGGAACACCTTCCAGACTGTTGGACAAGCATTCCAGGTGAAGCTGGTTTAGAGAATGCCAAGAGTGTGCAAAGCTGTCATCAAGGCAAAGGGTGGCTACTTTGAAGAACCTCAAATATAAAATATTTTTGGATTTGTTAAACCCTTTTTTGTTTACTACATGATTCCATATGTGTTATTTCATAGTTTTTATGTCTTCACTATTATGGTACAATTGAGAAAATATTCAACATTTTAAAAACCTTGAATGAGTAGGTGTCTAAAACTTTTGACCGGTAGTGTATATGAGTGTGCAGGGGGGATATCCGTCTCAAGCAGGAAGAAATAAATATGACTCAATTTCCATCATAAATACTTGCACTGCTGAGTATCCTCGGTTTGCAGTGGCATTTAAACTATCTCATTTTCCCTCCCCATTTTCTCCATCGGCTTAGTTAATTTCTCCTGGAA
Source organism: Oncorhynchus nerka (assembly GCF_034236695.1). NCBI lineage: Eukaryota > Metazoa > Chordata > Actinopteri > Salmoniformes > Salmonidae > Oncorhynchus > Oncorhynchus nerka. Next base: position 56,105,528 of record NC_088405.1, read on the forward strand.
TCTTCCAACTATCCACCCCTCCCTCCATCCCCTACCACAGTCCCATACTACCCATTTTGCCTTGCTGTCTCTCCTGCAGGAGGAATGTGTGTCTCGTGATGGACTGTTCTGGAGTCGTGGCAGAATCAGAGGCCTACACCCCTTGGACTCCAGCCAGGTGTTACGGTCACTCATGCTCCCCCGCTCTAGCAGCAGCAGTCCTCACACACAGACGCCATCCGCCCCCCAGCAGACTCACTCTGCACGTCACCACATTCCTGCTGTCTCAGCCTCTTATCAGATATGTAGCTTAACACACAGCAGGCTGCAGACACTGACTGGGGAGTTCAAGGCAAGCTAATGAGCAGTCGTTCCATAGCATTGTTGATAGGGGGGTGTATCATAAAATGATCATAACACAACCATAACGACATTTCAAGCAGTTCAAGCAATCCCATAGGCTCTGGCTTATATCAATCAGTCAATAGTTCATGAATCCATGTTAAAGTGAGAGACCACCTGTAATTATGACTAGGGGATGTGAATGTATAAACATATACCACCTCCTATGTTCTTTGGTCATGGTTTTACTGCTCTGTCCGTCTGAAAGAGGCTGTCTTTATGGTCTGTATGAAACGGCACCCCCTCTAAAGGCCCCAGCCCAGCGATGCGGGCGAAAGGGTTGGCTTTACAGATCCACATCATGTGAACACTCCCCCAAGCCTCTCTGGGGTGTTGTTCCCTATCTCGTTGCATTGTGGGGGCTGATGAAGACACTCTGACTGGGAGGCTGTGTGTCTGTCTGTGTCTGTCTGTCTGTCTGTCTGTCTGTCTGTCTGTCTGTCTGTCTGTCTGTCTGTGGCGCTAAAGGAGCTCTAGGGGGCTGGGGAAATATGGTCAAAAATAAATACTGGGCTTCAGATACTGGGTGTACCTTTATGTTCATCTAACTTTGGAAAATTGCTTGGCTAAAGCCGTTCTAATAGCCTATGCTGTTCATGAATATCCAAAGTGTCATAAATTTGATAAAGAACCATTCATCTAAATACATCAGTCAAGCTAGTGGTCAAAAAGTCGCACTGGAATTTAAAGAGAAGTGACCTTCTTTGTAATGGTCCTGGCCACCTGGTACCCCAGGCTCTACCGCCACCTGTGCAGCCAGGAACCAGGCATCATAATGATCCAGCAGACTCTGTGATCTACTGAGACCGATGCCGTAATTAACCTGGCAACAACCAAGATAAAAGCTATAATTTAGCTCTGTGTGCAACGGTAATAAGCTGTTTCAGTTATTTATGGCCTTGAATTAGTCTATTGCACAAACTTTTGTGCAGCCATTGTGGGACGTTAGTCTCTCGTTCTCTCTTTTCCTTTTACCCCTTCTGTTGCATGGAGGCCAATGTTAACATTGAGACAACATCTGGTTCTAATTAAACACTCCCCTCCCCCTCGCGACGTCTCCCCCGTCATGTCTCCTTCTAGCTCCTAACCTCTCAGCATCTCTCTCCTTCTCGCTCTCTCTCTCACTCCCTCTTTATGCCTCTCCAGTGGCTCCCTCCCCCTGTTCTCCAGCTCTCCCCTCTCTTGCTCCCATCTCTCTCTTCTGGTTTACCCTCTTACTGTGTCTGCTCTCGGCATCATGAAGTGTGAGCATTGTATCTGGGGTCTCTCTGTGCTCCTGGCTCTATGTTTAGGATGGGCACAGGGCCAGAGCCAGAGCCAGAGCCAGATGCAACCAGAGACTAACTACACCAGGTAGGGAATATGAATGTATTGGGCTTGTTGGTGTGTGTGCAATGTATGTTTGCAAGAAGCTTTACAGTGTGGATAGCTCCATTTGGGTGAATGCACAGTGTATTCGTCTGTGGCAATATCCACAAGGATGCACTTGTTTACATTATTTCTATGGTTCACAATATAAAATAACCACATACAGAGTGTGTATGGTTTTGAGTGTGCCATGTTCAGATTTCACCCAGTGTGCTCTGAACCTCCTATCGGAGCTTCCTGCATTTGTACGTTAGCTTAGGGGTATGGCATTGTTGTTGTTGGTGTTGTGAATGGTCCATGGTGTTGATGTGGTTGAGCTGCCCCAGATGTCAGTGCTTTGAGGTCTGTATGTCTGTCTGTATGTGTCTGTGTGGGGTTGGATCAGGATGGCTTGACTCTGGCTGGACATCTTAGCTTTCATCAGCTTGCCTCTGTCTGCTGGGGTTCTGTAAGTCTGAGCTCCTATAATGTGACAGACTGGGTGCTTCCTCAATGTGTCTGAGGTCAAGCCTTGAGTGTTGGCTGGAGTCCTAGAAAAGTTATTTTGTCCTCCGGTTGTGATAATGGTAACGACTAAGTCTGTGGGTTTTATTTGGTTTCTTCTTGAGTATGTCTCTACTATCTGTTTTGATGCTCCACACTAGGTATGAGTTACTTTTGTGCACCTCTGTCTCCTGTACAGACAGTCTCCAATGTGTCTGTCCCCATGACTGTCTGTGAAGCCACTGGCAAACAATTATATATTTATCAATGAAAGTATTCTGGTATTAGTCCAGGTTTGGTATTTTTCCGTTGGAAAAGGAGCTTGGATGAATTATTTGAGCAGACGTGGAAGTGCATGGGGTGAGGGGGAGACTGGGTGGTTGTGTTAGAAACTTGGACAAACATAGGGGAGAATTCTTTAGGGGGAGGTCTCATTGATGAAGCTCTAGTCAAGAACACCTTAACCTCCACCAACTTGGCCCAGTCTCCATCCTGTCACCATCCTGTCTACATCCTGTCTCCATCCTGTCTCCATCCTGTCTACATCCTGTCTACACCCTGTCTCCATCCTGTCTACACCCTGTCTACATCTTGTCTCCATCCTGTCTACACCATCCTGTCTCCATCATGTCTACACCCTGTCTACATCCTGTCTCCATCCTGTCTACACCCTGTCTACATCCTGTCTCCATCCTGTCTACATCCTGTCTACATCCTGTCTACATCCCCTCTCTCTTCCCATTCTCCTGAAACTGACACCAGTGTGCCAAGGGGAGGCATTATTGTTGGGTGCCTGAGGGATTTAGAGATGATCTGTTGAGGAAGTGTGTGTGTGTGTGTGTGTGTGTGTGTGTGTGTGTGTGTGTGTGTGTGTGTGTGTGTGTGTGTGTGTGTGTGTGTGTGTGTGTGTGTGTGTGTGTGTGTGTGCGTGTGTGCGTGTGTGCGTGTGTGCGTGTGTGCGTGTGTGCGTGCGTGCGTGCGTGTGCACATGTGCGAGTTTCCCAAAGTGATAGTGATGTGGTAAGCCTAAGCCAACGTTTATAAAGTACAGTTCATGATAATGCATCACTTTTTTCCCACCCTACTCTCTCTCAGGCCTGTGTTCCACTGTGGGGGAGACATGGTTGCAGACTCAGGCTTTGTGGGCAGTGAAGGATTTCCAAACTACTACAAACCCAACAGCAAATGTACCTGGCGCATTACAGTGAGTGACTGGCCCTGCACTACATACCACTTCACCATTACTCTGAATTTAACCTACATATTGACCTAAAGCCTGTTCTGCCCTCTCTCTAAACTTCAGGTCCCAGAGGGCAATGTGGTCATGCTCTCTTTCCGCATCTTTGACCTGGAGGCTGACCCCATGTGTCGCTATGACTACCTGGATGTGTACAATGGCCACTCCATCATGGTGCAGAAGCTGGGGAGGTTCTGTGGAACGTTCAGGCCTGGTTCTCTCATCTCCACCACCAACACCATAATGCTGGAGATGGTGAGCGACTCTGAGACGGGAGGGAGGGGCTTCCTGGCTTACTTCAATGGAGGAAAACCACATGTGGATGGTGAGCTTTACAGTATAACTTGGGCTCTCACTCTCTGTTTTTTCTAAGGAACAACATCTTTGCGATTTCCTATGTCTATTAGCTCACATAATGTAACATAGGCTTATACCCACTGTCAAATATTTTAGTCACCTGGTTATTTATTGATCGGTGTATCAATCATTTCAGAGCCCCAATTCTGTGGAGGAAAGATGACAAAAGCCCAGGGTGAAGTTAAAACACCTAACTGGCCAGAGAAGAATTACCCAGCAGGCATCAGTTGCTCCTGGCTCATCACAGTAGAGCGGGATCAGGTTATTAGTCATCATGTTCAGCTCTCCATGCTCTTTATTCTTAATGGACTTCTGCTAATGATGCTGTCGCTATGTTGCGCCAACCACAGAACCAAATGTGCACCAATATGCATAAATGTATTGGAGTTTCAAATTACGTTCCTAGTGTGTAACGTTGTTGTATTTGTCATTCTGTTTATTTCTGTGTGTGGGCTAGGTGATTGAGGTAAAGTTTGATAAGTTTGATGTGGAGTCAGACAGTTACTGCCGCTTTGATTACGTGGCCTTCTTCAACGGTGGAGAAAAAGATGACTCTCGACGCATTGGAAAATACTGTGGAGACGTCAGCCCCCAGTGAGTGGTACACAACTCTATGTGTGTTTGCCTGACTCCCTGTGTTTATGATTATGCTTGTTAGTGGTCTACATCTATGATCATATATTGTATATCTGTTTGTTCTTGTCACTCTACTCTCTTCCAATCCTCCCTCTGTATTACTCTCTGCCCACAGAACCATTGTGACCAATGGGAACGTGCTCCTAGTACAATTTGTGTCTGACCTCAGCGTGACCTCTGATGGCTTCCTGGCCAGTTACACCAGCGTCCCCCGCGGATCCAGAACCCCCACAGTAGACAACACAGGATCAGGACCCCGTAAAGAGTCAGTCCCCAGGAAGACTGTTGTTAAACCCATCCTGCCTGAGAGAACAGTCATCACCACCACTACCACCCAACCACCCACTACAACCAGACACCAGGCCCCCCCAACCCCACAGCCCCAGGAGCCCACTGCCAAGCCCAAACCAATCAAACCAGTCAGGACCCGCCCACCAAACAAGCCAGGCCCAGACAGGGTCAGAGTTACTAAACCAGACATCAAGAAGCCAGGTAAGAGAAGCTGAAGAACTGGTGTAGCAAGACCTGAGTTTATGCATACACATGTCTGTGTGTTTGTGTGGCTATGTGTGTAAACAATGTTTGTATTTTCTAGTTCACTTGAACCCACTGTGTGCAAAGGCATGTAAGAGGGATGGAAATATCAAGAGCAGTTTCTGTGCCAGTGAATTTGGTGAGTTCCACTAGACGGCTAGCATCATTGGATAGCCAAATTAATCAAGCGATTTAAGGTCATAACAAATTCACAGCATTGCTCAGGCAACTAAACTAACTCTCTCTCTCTCTCTCCCTCCCCCTCTCTCTCTCTCTCTCTCTCTCTCTCTCTCTCTCTCTCTCTCTCTCTCTCTCTCTCTCTCCTCTCTCTCTCTCTCTCTCTCTCTCTCTCTCTCTCTCTCTCTCTCTCTCTCTCTCTCTCTCTCTCTCTCTCAGTGATCACGGGTAAGGTGACAGCGCTGACCCCTGGTCCTCAGGGCAGTGTCTATATCAGTGTGTCTCTCATCAAGGCCTACAAAGCTGGCCAGCTGACCATCACCCAGGCTGGAGAGAACATGTCTGTCAAACTGGTGTCAGCCTGCAAGAAGTGCCCTATCATCCGCAAAGGTAACCTATTTTTCTTCCCAGACAATCTGACTGGCATGTACAGCATTACGCAACACATACATGTACACACACATGTCTGCACAGATGCATACACACTGCTGACTTATCAGCATATACTGTTGTGTCATCATAGACAGTATTGCCAGATTGCCTAATAAATGCATTTTTGATCAATCACTTTCTCAGGAATGCCTTACATCTTGATGGGCCAGGTTGATGAGGATGGGCGTGGAACAATGGCTCCCGGGGCTTTCACTGCCCCATATAAGGCCCCACATCACAAACTGCTGACCAATATTAACAACCAACCATGCTAACCTCACACCCCAGTCCACCAATCAGGGAAATTCAGCCTCTGCATGGATACCATGACGAGCAAGGTTACGGTGACCCAAAAAACGTTTTTATTCTTGAGGAGTACTCAATGAAGTGAATTATCTTGTTTTTTCACTTAATGTTTGATGACACTAACTTAATTGCTAAAATCTCCTTTCATGGGTCGCTCACAGGTTCAGATTAAATGACAAGCATCACATAACAACAGTTTGACCCACCTCATAATAGGGCTATATATTATATTATTTTTGTAATTTATGTCTCTCAATAAAGGATTTATAACACATGGTGTTGGTTTGATATGTTTATTACATGAACTTTATGTCCCATTCAGTATAGTTTTACTGCAATACAATGATGGTGTGCCACCTAGTGGTCAGATTTACAAAATAACCTCCTATGACACACAAAGCAGGTGCCACTACCCTCTCAAAGAATTAGTGGCCTACTTGGTGTGTGAACTGCTGACTGCTCATCATTTGCTCATCATTTGCAGATACTTGTTGACACATCAACCAGGATTAAGGGACAGGGCCATTTGTTACTTGTTTTTGGCAGTAAGTGGCTGTATTGGAGGAAGATTGGTTTCACCTCTCCTAGACAATCAGCAGTTAGTGTTAGTACTTCAGTCTCCCCTGGTTACTCAGCGGCAGCTGTGTAAGCGGTGGTCGTGTCAGTGGCAGTTTTGTCGCAAAACTAAGACAGTTCTGCCGAGTTGTTTGAGGAGTTGTTTGAGGAAGAAAAGAGAGTAAGGCTCCACACCACTTGAGTTTCTTACCTAGTTATTTTCACATGATCTCATTTTTGCTCTTTTTGTAGCTTTGGCAACTCTGTGTGTTGTCTACACCTGTTTGCTCTTCTTACTGAAGGCTTTATAGATGCTCCCCACACCTTGGCAGCAACCCTTCTAATTTAGTGTACCCTGCATGCTCAACCCATGTGGAATTCCTGGTCTCTGGCAGCGTTTGGAACTGCAGATCTGCAGGTCAAGAACGTCGAGTTCATCTCAGCCTATGCTGCCCTTCAATCCCTTTACTTTTCGGCCTTGACGGAGACATGGATCACCCCAGAGAACACTGCTACTCCAGCTGCTCTCTCTTCATCTGAGTTATCTCTCATAGTCCAAAAGCATCTTGTCGTTGTGGTGGTGGTACTGGTCTACTCATTTCTCCTAAGTGGAGATTTCCTCTTTTCTCCCTATCTCACCTGTCCATCTCCTTATTTTATATTCCATGCTGTCACTGTAACTTGTCCACGCAAGCGTAACATTATTGTCATCTATCGCCCACCAGGTGCCCTTGGAGGGTTCCTCAATGAGCTTGACATCTTGATAAGCTCATTTTCTTACGATGGCTCACTGCTCTTCGTACTTGGTAACTTCAACCTCCCGACGTCTGCCTTCGATTCATTTAGTTTCAACTCTCCCTTTCCACTCATCTCTTTTCACCTTACACTTTCCCAGTCCTCTCCAACTCACAAGGCAGGCAATATGCTTGACCTCATCTTTACTAGAGGCTGCTCACCTACTAATCTCACTGCAACCCCCCTCCAGGTCTCTGTCTCCCTTTCCTCCAATCCTAACCATTCAGCTCCCTATCCAGATGGTCATGTGCATTCACAATCTTTATCACATCTCCCATCTGCTAAATCCTTCTCCCTTCTGTCTCCCGATCCTGCCTCTTCAACCCTACTCTTCTCCCTTTCCGCATCCTATGACTCGGACTGTCCCCCTTCCCCCCTCCCTGCTCGGCCCTCCCCTCCTGCTCCGTGACTGCGTTATTCATTTCAAGCTTACAGAACAGGGCTGCAGGCTGCAGGCAGCTGAGCGATAAATGGAGTAAAACTAAACTTCCGGACGACCTATCATCCTTTTCATTCCCTTTTCTCTACCTTCACTTCCTCTGTATCCGCTGCTGAAGCCACTTTCTTACTTCTCTCATCAACTCATCCCTGACTACTGGCTGCAGAATGGCTAGAGTCACTCCACTCCTCAAGAAACCAACACTCGACTCATCTTACGTCAAAAACTATAGACCTGTATCGCTCCTTTCTTTTCTTTCGAAAAACACTTGACCATCCTTTCTGTGATCAACTCTCTCGTTATCAGAATGATCTTCTTGACCCTAACCAGTCAGGCTTCAAGACGGGTCACTCAACTGAGACTGCTCTACTCTGTGTTACGGAGGCTCTTTGCACTGCCAAAGCTGACTCTCTCTCCTCTGTTCTCATCCTCCTAGAGCTATCCACTGCCTCCGACACCATGAACAATCAGATCCTCCTCTCCACCCTCTCAGGACTGGGTGTCTCAGGCTCTGCATGCCACTCCTACAAAGTGATGTGGAGAGGATCTGTGTCTGCACCATATACTCTCAATACTGGTGTCTCCCAGGGCTCGGTTCTAGGCCCTCTCCTCTTCTCTCTATACACCAAGTCACTTTGCTTCGTCATATCCTCACATGGTCTCTCCTATCATTGCTATGCTGATGACACTCCACTACTTATCTCCCTCCCCCTTTCGTGTGCCTGGCAAATATCTCAGCTTGGATGGTGTCTCACCACCTCAAGCTCGACCTCGACAAGATGGAGCTGCTCTTGCTCCCTGGGAAGGCCTGCCTGCACAAATACCTCTCCATCATGGTTGACAACTCCACAGTGTTGCCCTCCTAGAGTGGAAAGAACCTTGGCGTGACCCTGGACAACACCCTGTCGTTCTCTGTAAACATCAAAGCAGTGACTCACTCCGGCAGGTTCTTGCTTTACAATATTCATAGAGTACGACCCTACCTCACACAGGAAGCGACGCAGGTCCTCCAGCCACTTGTCCTCTTCCCTCTGGACTACTGCAACTCGCTGTTGGCTGGGCTCCCTGCTGGAATGGAATAAATGGTACGGAGTCAAACGTGGTTTCCATATGTTTGTGTTAGATCCCGTTCCATTAATGGTATTAAAATATTTACAATGAGCCTGCCCTATAACTCCTCCCACCAGCCTCCTTTGGTATACACAATTGCTTAACTTACTTGCTACAAAACACATAGACATGTAGGATCTTCATTTGATCACCCTATTGGTGAAGAATTTTGCAGGACATTTAAAACTTGTAGTGTATGTGAGTTTTAAAAGGCTTCTAAAGTTTGTAATTTCCTCTTCGAAAGTGGGTGGTAGCCTTGCGGTTAAGAGTGATCAAAAGTTCGCTGGTTCGAATCCACGAGCCAACTACGTGACAAATCTGTAGATGTACCCCTGAGCAAGACACTTAACCATAATTGCTCCTGTAAGTTGTGCAAATGTAATTTTACCTTACAGAAAATGTATCAACCACAAAAAAAATCTCTGTTAATTACAATCCACATACTAATGAACATTTCCAATATCTGCAGGATTATTTTCCTGCTGTAGGAGACTGGCTCAAATTAAGATCCTAAATATGAACAGCCTTTTAAATGAAAATAAGATCATATGCATAAGGATTTCCAGAGTGATGCTTATTTGGTATTGTCTACTAGGGCTGGAGTCGCCATAATGGACTCTATAGGGAACTGCTTTGAACATCTTTCTGATGCAACAGTGCCACCATTTGACCAAACTCTGCTGTCATTTTTGTGCTTTGTCATTTCAGTTGAAAGTCACGACTCAGAATGATGTGAATTGCCAAAGTAGAGCTATGCTATTAGAAACCAAGGAGTCCAGTCATATTATCCAAGGCTGCAGGTACACTGCCAACATAATGCTATGATAATGTGTGTTAATATAATATCTGCATAATGACTTTGCACACATAAGAACTGTTATAACAACACTTGATATGGTTCACATTTGCAAGTGGGTTGACCATTTATTGAAAATTGTTGTTATAATCTGCCATGATTATGAAACAGGTAAATGTATAAAACAGGCAAGTGGATCAGAAAATTATTTGATCTCCAAGTTAAGATATACTGCATAGCCAAAAGTGCTCTTCAAATATCTCATTCCAAAATCTTTGGCATTAATATGGAGTTTGTCCCCCCTTTGCTGCTATAACAGTCTCCACTCTTCTTGGAAGGCTTTCCACTAGATGTTGGAACATTGCTGCAGGGACTTACATCCATTTAGCCACAAGCATTAGTAACGTCGGGCACTGATGTTGGCCGATTAGGCCTGGCTCACAGTCGGCGTTCCAATTGATCCCAAAAGTGTTCAATGGGGTTGAGGTCAGGGCCCTATGCAGGCCAGTCAAGTTCTTGTATACTGACGTTGACAAACCATTTCTGTATGGACCTCACTTTGTGCACAGGGGCATTGTCATGCTGAAACAGGAAAGGGACTTCCCCAAAGATTGCAAGCACAGAATCGTCTAGATTCAGATATGTCCGTCGGACTGCCAGATGGTGAAGATGAGAACAGGTTTCCACTGCTCCAGTGTAAAATGGTGGCAAGCTTTACAAAACTCCAGCCGACGCTTGGCATAGCGCATGGTGATCTTAGGCTTGTGTGCGACTGCTCGGCCATGGAAACCCATTTCATGAAGTACCCGACGAACAATTCTTGTGCTGAAGTTGCTTCCAGAAGCAGTTTGGAACTCGGTAGTGAGTGTTGCAACCGAGGACAGACGATTTATACGCGCTACACGCTTCAGCAGTCGGCTGTCCCATTCTGGGAGCTTGTTTGACCTACCACTTCACAGCTGAGCCGTTGCTACTCCTAGACGTTTCCAATTCACATTAACAGCACTTACAGTTGACCGGGGCAACTCTAGCAGGGCAGACATTTGACGAACTGACTTGTTGGAAAGGTGGCATCCTATGCTGGTGCCATGTTGAAAGCCACTGAGCTCTTCATTACGGGACATTCTACTGGCAATATCTACGGAGATTGCATGGCTGTGTGCTCGATTTTATACACCTGTCAGCAACGGGTGTGGCTTAAATAACCGAAACCTCTCATTTTGAAGGGGTGTCCACATACGTTTGTGTATGCAGGCATTAGGAAACCTGCTTCATGTTGGTATTGATGAGTTACCAAATATACTGAATGGATGTTTACCTGAAAGGTTTGATACATACCATGTTATGTGTGTGCCAATTACCATGTGTACCTGTAGTTTTACTGTAGTATTTATCCAGGGAAGTAAACTAAATCTCCTCTCTTTTGTCTCACCTCTATCTCTGACACGCATTACATAACCCTTTGCCCTCTCGTATCTAAAACATGTCTGTGTGAGCTTTACTCAGTCAAATTAACCTCTCTAGCTCCCTCCAGTTTAGTCATGTCACTAAGTATTAATCTTCGGTGTTTACTTAAAGCAATAAGGCTTGAGGGGGTGTGGTATATGGCCAATATACCACGGCTAAGGGCTGTCCTAATGCACGACGCAATGCGGAGTGCCTAGACACAGCCCATAGCTGCGGTATTTTGGCCATATATGACAAACCCCGGAGGTGCCTTATTGCTATTATAAACTGGTCACCAACATAATTAGAACAGTAAAAATAAATGTTTTGTCATACCCGTGGTATATGGTCTGATATACCACGGCTGTCAGCCAATCAGCATTCAGGGCTCGAACCACTCAGTTTCTAACGTCTCTTGTACCATTGCATTGTTGAATACTTGTTTCTGATTGGCTTGAAAGGAATTCTATAGCGTGCATTATTTAAGTGATAATGCCCTCAAAAGCCAGTGTTTGTAGGACATATTGGCACTCGTGTTAGACTAAGTTGAGGGCCGGTAAACCGTGCCAATATATCCTCCAAGCACTGGCTTCGAGGGCATTATCACTTTTATACAACGGGTAACCAACATATTCAAATAATGATTGACATATTTTAATTAACTTTATTTTGATTAATTTATTCATACTTTTTCATCCTTCCACGAGATATAGTCCTGACACATATCTAGGGTTGCTACCCAAGCCGGCTGGTCGTTTGTTCTATCGGTTCGGTTGCCATAGACGTGACATAGTCGTTTAGACTTTTTGTTCTGTATCTATGGACAGTTGGACACGACCCAGACATTCTTCTAAATGTTCTATTGCTATATGTTATTATCCCTTGCTTGCTAGCTAACCAACTACAGCTAACTTACAGTCACGCCAAACAATGCAGCCAGAATAACAACAAAGTAGCTGCATTTGCATTGGTTTAAGCTGTTTTCCAGTAACATTTATTTGGATACATGCATAAGAATGAGCTAATGATGCGTGATTTCACCTGGCATAGAAAATATGCTCTCTCGTCAGGGCACTGTTGTTCAGAGGAGCTAGCCAACAACACAGCTAACACAATCACTTCAAACTGAAGATGGAAAGACTGCAAGCTAGCTGCATTTAGTTTTATCTGTTCTCTGTTGAAATGTCTTTGTATATGTCCATAAAAATGAAGCTGATTCATGATTTCGACTGGCTGAGAAAAGTTGCCTGTCTTTCTCGTCCCGACTCCCGATCCCTACATGTTCATTACTATGGGACAGCTGGAGATCCAATTTCAATATGAAACAATGTTGCAAATGTCAGAGAGTCAGACTGCAAGTTTTATACAAATCTCTGTTATTGAAAACCGATTGCTAGTCTAAAAGAAATGGGAGATAATGTCTAGATGCTTTTTACAGTGGGGATGAAGTTTATAAATTGTCTGGCTGGGCTGATGAGACAGTGGATTGCGCAGTGAGATGGAACAGAGTAAATAGGCATTTCAATATCATAGCTTTAGCTTGAGGTAATTTGGGGAATAGACATGTGCTGGAATGCTGTTTTAACCAATTAGCGTCCAGGATCAGACCCACCCGTTGTATAATTCCCTATAACGCACAGTATATCAGCATAGTAGAATTCAATGGCTATAGTTCATTCTTTCATGTTCAATGTTTGAGCTGCTTTTGAAAGAAAGTCGAATTGAAAACACTATTGGCATTGTTGAATTTGATTTTCATAATAGCAAGCTGATGGTTAGCTAAACCAGCAAGTCTGTTTGGTTACCAAGGCATCTCCTGCAGCTATCTAGTAAATTTGCTAGCTACTTCAGTGAATGTTGAACACATTTCTACCTGCAAGTGAACACATTTCTAGTGGCAAATGCCAGGGCTGCAGGTAGCCTAGTGGTTAGAGTGTAGAGGGGGCAGGTAGCCTAGTGGTTAGAGTGTAGAGGGGGCAGGTAGCCTAGTGGTTAGAGTGTAGAGGGGGCAGGTAGCCTAGTGGTTAGAGTGTAGAGGGGGCAGGTAGCCTAGTGGTTAGAGTGTAGAGGGGGCAGGTAGCCTAGTGGTTAGAGTGTAGAGGGGGCAGGTAGCCTAGTGGTTAGAGTGTAGAGGGGGCAGGTAGCCTAGTGGTTAGAGTGTAGAGGGGGCAGGTAGCCTAGTGGTTAGAGTGTAGAGGGGGCAGGTAGCCTAGTGGTTAGAGCGTTGGGCCTGTAACCGTAGGGTTGCTGGATTGAATCCTGAGCTGACAAGGTAAAAAAGCTGTCATTCTGCCCCTGAACAAGGCAGTTAACCAACCCACTGTTCCCCGGTAGGCTGTCATTCTAAATAAGCATTTGTTCTTAGCTGTCTTGCATAGTTAAATAAAGGTTAAATAAAAATGTACAAATGATGGGTTTTTTTAAACAATTTGAGCCATGTTATAAAAGGGATAATCAACTCAGGGCTCTGTGTTCTCTGGAAAATAATGTGTCATTTGTTAATGTCACCTTGCTAGCGCATCTTGGAACACACCTTCCATGTTGTTCATTATTTTAGTTGATTATCCCTTATTCATAAAGGCCTGTTTGTTGAGTATATCCCATTCTTACTCAAAACTATTGAAAGGCTGTGATAGGATAACAGTGAACATGGACCGAACTAGACGGACACTGTAGCAATGTTCCATAATCAAACTGCAAGACAATTCATTTGCAACTATCCAACACTATTTTAAAAAATATACTTGTTACATTATTAGTAATGTAACATTAGTATTGTTCCATTATTTCAAAAGAAACAACACAAATAGAATATAAAGTGACAGAAATAATTGACAGTTGTAGAATTATAGCATTCATCGCATAGCCGTGCATTAGTTATGACTAGTCTACAACACCAGTTGCTAGATGGGATTTTACAGCAAATGGACAACTACAAAACGTAATTTAGATGCAAAACATTCATCCTAAAACAATAAATACTCAACATTGACCCTAGAACAATAAATAAAGTGACAAATGATAAAACAAGAAGAATGCACTTTAAGGTAATAGCGTAAACACATTTTCTTTACCCTTATCTACAAAAGTGTTTTCTTCCAATTCTGTCAAAAAATGTTGTATGCCTATCAGACTGTTCTCAAAAGTGCTACTCAGCCTCCATCTTCATTCAAGCAACTATCTCTAACATTGAGATGAACTGAGCTCCTCAACTACAAACAAGATCATTGAAGAACTGGGATATAGTCTGTTGTGAGACAGAGGATTCTGAGCAGACAGTCTTTGAGGGGTGTTTGGGCAGCAGGGGCTGCAGGATGAGGCTAGGGGTCAGTAGGTGGTATCTATAACGTTGTCTTCCATCTGATGTCTGTAGGCCACTCTTGCCTTGTGGGAAAAGTAGACAACTCCTCCTCCAGCGCTGGCATAGGTTGTCGGGGCAAACTGGGGCTCCGCTTCAATGTATGGAACTAAACAGGAAAAGGAGAGATGAGAGGATTAATACTGACATTCATCTCTGTTGGGAAGTCACATTCCCATACTGTACTACTATTGATGATGATGATGAACTGTCAAAGGGTTGTCAGTCCAAAATTACATTCCAAGTCAATTGTAAATGGCCTTAAAGTCGAACAGACAGCACTAGCACCATGAAATCTTATACAAATCTATTCATATACACCCTGAGGAAGAATACTTCTTTCAATCTTTACTAACGACATGTCACTGGCTTTGCAGATGACTTAGCACTATACACGTCAGCTACTACCGCAACTGAAATTACTGCAGCACTTAACAAAGACCTACAGTTAGTTTTCCGAATGTGTTGCAAGGAATAAGTTAGTCCTAAAAATGTCAAAAAATAAAAGCATTGTAATTGGGACAAATCATTCACTAAACCCTAAATCTTGTAATGAATACATGCCAATACATGCCACCAGAGGTCTCTTCACAATCCCCAAGTCCAGAACAGACTATGGGAGGCGCACAGTACTACAAAGAGCCATGACTAAAGGGAACTTCTATTCCACATCAAGTAACTAATGCAAGCAGTAAAATTGGATTTTAAAAATATATAAAAATACACCTTATGGAACAGTGGGGACTATGAGGCAACACAAACATAGGCACAGAGACATGCATACACACACACATGATAAGATATGCACTATACACACGTGCACACATGGATTTTGTGTTGTAGATATGTGGTAGTAGAGTAAGGGCCTGAGGGCACACACTTAATGTGTTGTGAAATCTGTTGTGAATGTACTGTAAGGTTTATAGAAATGTATAACTGCCTTAATTTTGCTTGACCCCAGGAAGAGTAGCTCAGCTAATGGGGATCCATAATAATTACAAATCCGATGACAAGCGAGCACTTAGATATGGTCATTTTCACGGTTTCATAAATTCATAGAATGTTTGGGAATGACGTAGAGTAAGGCATTTGTGGAGATTCTATATAAATATAGAGTGGGAAAGCAGCTGTGCATTTGGACTATTAATAGACACTGCAGTAAATAACACCAAATAAAGACATCTGTCTCATCCAGAACCGGAGTCTATGCAGATCGGTGCACCATAGCCAATAAGAGCTACAGTAGGCCTTTATATGCAAATAAGCCTTTGTGCAAATAAGCCATTTGCCACAAGGGTCTGCCATCATTCACTTTGAACTGGACTGTGTGTTTACAGGCAGTAGCAACAGCACAATTTAGATCATTCGAAAAGCATTCGCCAAAAGCCACAAAATACATCTGAATGGATTTCTGCAAATCAGTAAATACCATGGGAGGACTCTTACATTTGGGAACTTGACGTACCTATTGATCAAACAACCATGAAATGTAGTCTCCCCTTCAGTTATGCACATCAACAACAACAACCTCAACAACTAATGCTAGCCAGAGCAAGATAAGCTTAAATCTAATGAGGGAACATTAGATAAACCCTCAAACTTTTTTCAGCTAGTTGTCCGTCAAAATTGCACTGATAAACGATGGGGAATAGTAGCCTTCATGACCTTCTGCAGCTTGCCTGCCAATGCACGCATGTTCCAAGACACGTTTTGACAACTGAATGGGAACTTACCTGCCAACCCATTTGATCGATGCCAAATACATTTCATTGACAACTAAGGGTGCCTGTTTCTGCTCTCAGGTTCAGGAATGGCTTAAAATGCATAACATTGATCTAAAATTGACCCTAGAAGTAGTACTGTTGGGAGATCTGGAGAGACCGGGTCAGTCAATAGCTAATATACTAATACTCTTAGTAAAACTATTTATCTTCAATCTGTGGATTCTATTCGATTAGATAGATTGAAATTGTATGTTAAACATCACAGCATAGCTGAAAGATATATGGTGCATAGAATTCCGAAGAGGGTGGCCAGCAGAGATAGATGGGATGGGCTGAGGGTGACCAGCAGAGATAGATGGGATGGGCTGAGGGAAGCTGAGGGATGGAATGACGGTCAAAGATAAAAGTATAAAAAATAAAGTCAAAATAAAACATAACAAAAAGTATGTTTGAATGACACTGAGGGGCAATGGTGTTACTGCTAATGCCGGTTTGCCTGAGGCTGATGCTGTGCAGGTGTTTGTACACATGCATATACACACACACTCATTCAAATGCACACAGGTGCACATACATGGTCACACACACATGTAAATAGTGCCATACATGCTCTTAAACATATTCAGTTGTCCTTGATGTTTTTTGCTTTCTGTTTTCCTTTGTCCTTGTCTTTTTTGTCTTTTGTTAATTTTCTTGGTTACTGGGGGAGGTCTTGGGGGAAGGGAATGGAATATTTGTTCTACTTTATTTTTATCTTATTTTCTCAGGGGAGGGGGGGCTGTGTGTGTGTGTGTGGCTGGTGGCCTGGCGGTTAGGAGCTTGGGCCGGTGGCTGATGGATAAAAAAAATGTAAACCCATTTGATTTACAAATAAAATCACTGTGTTTCAGAGTGCACTCTGGGTCGTTCGTAAACGCAGAGTGCTGTCAGATTGTCTGTTGGTAAATTCAAAGCGTCCGCCCGCCCCTGGCATACTCAGACAAGGAGAGTGCTCTAAAATTGGAC